>NC_043964.1:44492502-44775002 GCF_902148855.1 Sphaeramia orbicularis
TTTCCTGTTCTGCTCTTTGCCACATAGAAACAGAGGCGTCACACACTTCGTATACACACACACACACACACACACACCTACACACACACACACACACACACACACACACACACACACACGCACACACACACACACACACACACACAAACGGATGATTTTGTAAGTGAGAGAGAGCTCTGCCGACACTCTGGTTTCTGCTACTGAGTCTCAAAGCTCAGACAGGCTGTTGTAATAGACTGACAGACTGTTAGACCATGTCTGTGTGTGTCAGGATAGGGTTAGGGTTAGTAATATATCCAACTCTTTAACTGAAAGGGGTCAAAGGGTAAAATATTCCCATTCTGAAGCACAAAGCCATCATTAATGCTGTTCTTCGACGCACAGAATCAGGTAGTCTGATTAGTCTGAAATACACTGAGAAAAACTTATTATAGCAAGGGAGTACTATATCTGCAGAGGGGATGCAACATACAAGTATCAAACTGACCTGTGCAGAGTTGAGGCAAGCTGAGGTGATCCCATCACAATAGAATATCTTTATTGTCATTGTAACAAGTACAACGACATTAAAAGTGCCATTCAATCCATACATCATATAAAAACTACTATGCAAATAAAAACAGCTACATAAAAGGTTCGGATAAAATAAATAGGTAAAAAAAAAAAAAAAAAAATCCATCTTGCCTAAATGTCACTAGGCAATGAAAGTAGTAAAACAGAACTTTTAAACTTTAGTATAATAAAAGGTTGACAGTGTTTCCACTGGCGTCTAAAAGCAGGGTCAGACTGAGTACTGGACCCTACATTCAGCGCTTTTACATGATCAGAAATAAAATGAAATAAATCAGCTCTAATGCATCGGCCTTGTTGTATCTGTAGTTACCAGGAAAGACCAGAACTGTTCTTGAGAAATGTCCGGCCCACAACACCATCTGCACATACATCTCTGATCCCTCCAGTTCAATGTGAAGACAAGCACACATTAAAACATTACTGAAAATGTAATTTCTTTATCTACTTTTACATTTCAATCAGCTTCAGTGTACTCTAAAATTTCACAAGATTTTTCCAGCAAATGTCTGTTGCTTCTAAATATCAGAAGAATATAAATAGCAGATTCTGTGTTATATTTCCTGTCTCACTCTCAAATGTTTCTGTCTGTCTTTCTGCACTTTGTCTTAGAGAGGGTCACTGGGGGTGCTGGATCCTTTACCAGCTACTTATAGATGAAGGCAGGGTAGACCCTGGACGTGTCACCAGTTCACTGTGGGGCCGACATATAGAGACAAACAACCAATCACTCTCACATTCACACCTTTGAGCAATTTTAGATTAACCAATTAACCGATTAGTGCATGTCTTTGGATGGTGGGAGAGAGCTGGAGAACCTGGAGAGAAAGCGTACAAACAATTATCTTATCTTATTTGTCTCCATTATTTGTATCATTAGTAATTATATCATGAAATAGTATGCCTTTTTGCACTTAAGTCGTCATGTCTAATTTTCATCTTAATATAACAACACACCATATGGAGATGGCACAAGGAGAGGAAAAAAAGCAGACATCCACCCGCTGTGTTTTTTTTTTTTTTTTTTTTTTCTAGAAAGGGAAGCTTGAATAAAATTCACAAAAAATGCAGGTCATCTAGCTGAGTTGCCACTTCTGAGAGTTGAACAATTGCAGACCCTCAGCCAGTTTGTGACAGCTACAGTCGGTGAGTGACACAGGTCACAGGATGATATGACTCAGAGGCAGTCAGCAGTGTGGGGTCACTGACCCTCTGGGCCCTTACTGTGAGGCAGATGGCCAACTCTGCCTCCCTATCCCACTGTCTGCTGCACTGTAAGCCCGGACTTTGTATTTACTAAAATGCTTTAATTACAATATACTTAAATGATTTAAGTTTTATTACAATACTATAAAATGTTAAGTATATTCTACTAATTTGTAGACATAGTCGAAAGTACGAAAACAGTTTAAGTTGAATGGATTTAAATCACCAAGTTTTAGTCATGACCACATCTTTTTATCCCCACATTGCATTGTGGGTATTGGGCATGTTGTTGAAAATTTGTTATTTTTATGTGCAGGGGTTCAGCGGGGTTGTGGTGTTCGTGTTAATTTGGACTTAATGTGTGTATGGCAATGTTTATTGGCCTTTTGTGTTTGTTTTTGTATTTTTGTAGAGCTGCACCATGAGTGAGAGCCATAGGAAGAACAATGGGTTTACTGTTCATTTTTAAGTGCTTGTGATCACTGTAAATCTTTATGACTTGCCAAAATAAAAGCATTTCCTATACTGACAAATTACAGTGAGCTAACTTCCTGCCCAACTTTCATCCAGGCTACGATATGTTAAGTTGAATAATTATACAAAGCTATTCATATTGCATAAGATTTTAATTTAAATCAACTTGGAATTGAATAAAATGAATTGATGATATTAAGTCTAATGATTATACAAAGCAATTGACATTGCAACAAATTTTAAGTTAAATTAACATGGCATTTAGTGTGTTGTACTTAAAATAGCAATTCCATTCAAATCAAGCATTTAAGTTTAATACACTCAAGTTTTCATTACTCATCTCTTAATTTTTCTAAGGCAACCAGTTACCTGAGATTTTTTAAGTGAACTCAACTTATCCGTCTTACAGTGCGTACCATGCACTAGCCCCCCCCCCCCCCCCCCCACACACACACACACACAGAAAACATGTCTAGTTCTTCTTCTTCACCACTGTCACAAGTAGGTATAGGAAGTGAAATAACACAAAGTCAGCATATGCAAGACTGAGGCTGCTGCTTTTTTTTTAGCATCACTTTGATAAACACAAAGCTGCTGTGTGTCTGTGTGTGAATAAGTAGTAAGCAGAGTCCTTACCGAGCAGCTATGACTCTCAGTTCTCCCTGTGTGACATGGACTGGTGGCTGCGGAGATAACAGCCCCCATGCATCCATACTGTTTCTCACCCCCACACATTGGTCTGTTCTGTCATTTTAAAATCCACTCTAACCCCAGCAAAAAATAAAACGTCAAAGCTAAACATGAGCTGTAGTATTAAACTGTTGTCATTGTGTCAGAGGCACAACAGCTACTGACCACAGTATCAGGAACTAAGATCACCAGTTAATTCTGTATACAGCTCTTAAAGTTACAGTCTCCTGCTGTTCACCTGGTTAGAGTAGATCTGAAATACATACAGTCTATTTTGTGCAACTGATCCTTTGCTAACACATTCTCCCCCTTATAATCCCCTCAAATCGCTTTAAGATTGGATAATTCAGCTCAAAGGTATCACAAATATTCAGCAGCTTATTTAAACAATGTGATGTTCTCACTAAGCAACATATTCACCCCCACACATTTCTGCCCATCAAATGGAAGTATTTTACCTTTTCTCTCACATTTCAACAGTATGTAAAGTGGCTGAGCAGCAACCTCCAGGGCTCAAAAGTGAAATGAGTGTGAGGGGTCAAATACTGCAGTTCCTCAAATGGCCACTTGAGGATGGCTCCAAAAGTGAATCAATCCCCAAAGACCCAACCTCACAGCAGAAACATGTTTACAGCCTGGTACAGAAAATGGTTTTGGTCTCAATGGCTAATCTCCCCCTTTGCTGTCTACAGGATGATTTTTTAAATGTCCTTTGCGGACTTTCTATGTGATCTTGAAAAAGTCTCATTTTTATATATATATGCCTGATTGTAGTCTGCAATTTAAAATGAGATTATCAGCAGCAAAACAGGTTACTTCCAAATGCTATTTCCAGCTTCCCTGGTCAGGCCAGACAAGACTCGACTGATTTAAAACAAAACTTACGTCAATATGACAACACCACACCGACCGGAAGAGTTTAGCAGTTAGAAATAAGCTGAACAAGTGAGGAGTAAGATCTGTCCTTTTTCCTAAAGAAAAGGATTTCTTGGATTTATTTTGATATAATGGTGGACACTGGAACTGGAGCTGGACTGGCAGACAGAAAAAGAAACAGTCCCTCCAGGATTTTGCAGGCTTTTTTTTATTGTTGCGGCCTAAAATGCCTGATTTTGCGGCAGCTTTTCCAAAAAATTGTGGTGAAAGTTGCGATGATTTAAAGTCACAGGAATATGGGCATTTGCAAATTACCTAGAACAGTCTTTTTTGAGTTTTTAGCTTTAAAAAGCACCAGGAAGCAATGATTTTAAACAAAACACGCTTTTTTTTTTCATTCGTTTATTTGTTTTGAGCAGAAGAAAAAAATAAACATTTTTTGTGTACAAGGAATTAATATCAGAGCAAATACATTAATAAATGAAGGTGATCAAGACAAAATATCAATTGCCACGCACACTGGTAATAACAAAATAAATTCAATATGTACTGCTCAAAAAGGAGTGGGAAGAAGAAAACTTATTAAATCCCACCCCCATCTCACATTTATACAACAGAACACATGACTTTTGCTTCCTTAATGATATAGTAATATATCTAGGGTTAGGGTTAGATGCATTACATGGTTAGATGGGTTACATGCACACATAGAGACACAAATGCACACACAGAGACTGACATGCACATAGAGACACACATGCACACACAGAGACTGACATGCACATAGAGACACACGTGCACACACAGAAACTGACATGCACAGAGAGACACACGTGCACACACAGAGACTGACATGCACAGAGAGACACACGTGCACACACAGAGACTGACATGCACATAAAAATACACATGCACACATACAGACACACAGAGAGACAGTCACACAGGGCAGCCAAACTTGGGTTGCTTTCTAACACATTAGAGTAAACATTAATATCAACCCCAAGTTTAATGACTATTTTTTTGTGAGCTCGTTTTTTAACTCCACACACAGACTTGTGCTCACACTCCCTCACGCACGCACACACACAATACAATACACAAAAAGGAAAGCGTGCCTCTATAAATTATTTATTCTTCACTTATATTGCCTTAAAGAGTATATCCCCGCTAACCTTGATCCTTTCACCTCCTGCTATTGTTCTGGATGCAACAGCCTCTGTCATTGGGACTTGTCTCATCTGTCCTCTTCCAGATTCAGTCGTTCTCCTTGCATGTTTTGCGGTTGAAAAGTGTCTGTGGAGTGTCCACTTTCATTTGTGCTCCACCACAGAATAGTTTACCTCCACTGTCATGCAACACATCTAGAAACTGACTTGCACAAACTTTAGCAGTGATATTTGTAAATGTAGGCGTTATGTGTCACACATGTCTTCATCTTCTTAATCATCAACAAGGAAGTGAATGTGTTGACGTACATGTCATGTAGAGAGAGTGGGCAAAAGGGGGCTATGGTGATTGGCCAAATTTGCGGAAAATTTGCGGTGATTGGATGAAATTGCAGCGCCTTGCAGAATTCGCGGTGATTGGTTGAATTTGCATTAATAGTTGCGATCGCAACATCGCAAATTCCTGGAGGAACTGAAGAAAGCTAAACGCGAGAGTGATAGAGCACAGCTAAAACACTGGTAAACCTCTGCATCAGGGCCGTTCAGAGAGCTATAAAGGGGCAGGGGCTCAAACTTCCAAAAGGGCATATGAAAACGAATAACCACCAATTACAAAGTTCACATTTAGCAACAAGCAACATTATTAATCCACAGCAAGTCAAAGATTGACCAAATGCTCCAGATCAGTGTTCTCAGTACTGGGTGTGTCCTCCCTGAGCCCTTACACAGGCTGTGCACCTTCTGTGCATACTCTGGATTCACCTCCTCATCCTATCTGGGGGATGTTGTCCCACTCTTCCTGAAGGGCCTGTATGAGCATCTGGCGGTTGCCAGGTGCTGGACGCCTAGCATACACGGATCTACCAAGAATATCCCACAGATATTCAATGGGATTGAGATCTTTGACTTGCTGTGGATTAATAATGTTGGTTGTTGCTAAATGTGAACTTTGTTGAACTACCCTTTGTCATATTTTACATTATCCTCTGGATACTCATCCACTGTTTTGTTGTTTGTTGTATTTTGTTTGTTAATTAAATGTTTTTTTAAGAACAAGAAAGAATTTGTTTTCATATTTAATAAAATGGCGTGAAATGGCATCACATAGAATATGTGATAAGTTTCTTTTGATGTTCAGTCTATATATAAGTGGAAATAAAGATGTAATGTGTAGAAGTTTTTGTGTGTTAATACCCTGCAAAAATCTAAATCTTACCAGGTGTATTTTTCTCATTTCTAGTCAAAATATCTCATCACACTTAAAATAAGACAAAATCCCCTAAAGAGTAACTTTTCAGTGAGATATAAGAACTTGGTTTCAGACAATAGATCTTGAAAATCTCATTTCAAGAAATCTTAGAAAGATAATTTTCACTTGTTCCATTGGCAGATTTTTTTGCTTAATTCAAGATTTTTTTTTTTTTTGCTCAATTCACCAGAGTGTGACTAGTAAATGAGAATAATACACTTGGTAAGATTTTGATTTTTGCAGTGTAAGTCCAAGACAAATTCTTAAAAACAGATGTTAAATTATGTATAAAAGTATGACAGTAAATGTTAATAACTAGAAATACCTTCATTTTCCATCTGGTTTTACACCTACTTTTACAGTGACACATTGAATATTTAGTTTCTTTTCATTATAGGACATATTTACGATGATATTTAGGTTTTCCACAGTTAAGAAATAACCATGTAGAGGAAGTGTTAACCCAAGCCAAACCATTTAACATTACATGATAATAATAAAGTTTGTATTGTAGTATTTATAGCTGTATCAATTAATATTGACCAGGTTGATGGAATATTTGTGGAGGTTTGTGGTTATTTCAAATAAGATTCACTCAAGATGTTTGAGGCAAACACGGATATTACGATAATCGATCCAGCAGTTTCTGAAACAAAACCAGAAATGTCAAAGTGTTGGCACTAATGAAAGAGTCGGGGGATTTTACATAAGTTTTATGACTCTTGTACACCAAAAGGGCCAGATTTAGGTATTGGATGAGAAGAAGACTTGGATGTGTTTTCTTTTTATGCAATTTGATACCTTGAATCGCGGAGCTTCCCTCCTCCTCGTTCATTCAGACCGCATTACATGTGCGCACGTGCGTGTGTGTGTGTTGTAGGCAAGGTTGCAGAGGAGGAAGGGGCATGGCGTGACAGAGATGAAAGGGCACCATGACCAGGTCAAGTGACAGCCAAATTAAACCACTCTTAACATTTATTATCATTGATCAAAATTTTAGTCATGAAAATTTTAGTCATGCAGTTTTTTGCGCAAAAAAAAAAAAAACGAGTAAAAAGGGCACTTGTAGGCAGATGATCAAAGCGGCAGGGGCTCAAGACCCCCCGGCCCCCTGCTTTGCACATGCCAGCTCTGCATTGCTTTGAACCAATGGAGAGAACTAAGGGAGTTAAAAGGAATCGAAACAAACCCGGAGTTGGCCCTCTTTCTTCTACACAGGTATAGAATGCTTCTTTTCTTTATACATATGCATTGGAACATTGTATTTTATTATAGTGGGTGTTGGTACCTCAGTCAAACACTAAGCAAATGCTTCTGTGTTAGTCGCATATATATATATATATATATATATATATATATATATATATATATATATATATATATATATATATATATATATATATATATATATAGCACTGACTGAAATATATAGTACTGACTATACATTCATGTCAGTATATTCAATTAAACTAATTTCTAAGACATTCTAGATATAATTTGTCCTTATATCTAATTACATATTTAATAGGTTTCATTTGCATATGGGAAAGTTCTGCCGATGTTACTCTATGATTTTTTGGATTATTTCAAGACATTTCTAGGAAGGATCTCTGTGTAGGTTCTCATTTGCCCAGGCTGTCATTCTTTTTGGTAGTTCTAGGTTCACCTGAACTGGTTTCGCTCTTTTGAAAATGTTTTGTCTCTCTTACAAGAGACTTCTTAAGTTCTAATAACTGGTGGGGGAAACTGGATTTATAAACTCATTAGCATATGGATTAACACCTACACAGACCCCCCCCCCCCCCCCCCCCAGGTTTAAGTCCAATTTCCCAGACCAGTTATTAGAACTGAAGAAGTCTCTTGGATGAGAGACAAAACGTTTTCAAAAGAACAAAGCCAGTTCAGTTGAACCTAGAAGAACAACAAACACATTCTAAGATGGATCCTTCATTTTTTTCTTTTTTTGCTTGGTTTCTATCTCAGACTGCTCAAAAGTGTTGAAGCATATTGCGTAACTATGACAACTGGTAACCATGATCTGTCATGCTACTCACTGCATATTTAACAGTAATTTTTAACAGTGTAATTCCAGTGTGTTTTATCTTGACATGTCTGCAAACACAATGTAAATATAGCAGGTGATGGAAATTTTAAATGTCTTATGGTGTATGAAAATAAACAAAAAAAAAAGAAAATAAACACATTTTGCTATACCTTTGGCCTGCCCTTAAAGCTGCTTGTTAGTGAATACAGTAACACCCACTTTGGCAACACTCCGTTTACATTTCACAATCACTAGAGACACGAATGACTTAAGCTACATGAACAATCTGTAGTGTTGGCCTTGTACTTCATGACACATTCAGTCATGTGAAACTTGGCAGGATTGTGTAAAACCATGCAGCCATACTGACTTCCACGCAGAGCTATAGCCTGCTGCTGGCAGGTCTTTATGGTTATAATGAACCTGTTTTCTGTTTTTAACTGTTTTTACAGCATGCTGATGGGGCACTACTGGAAAGCAAACCAAACAGATTTCTGTCTGTCATAGTGTCTTGAGTCTCCTTCTGCCTGCCCCTGCTTATTTTCCCCTCATTACATCTCTCTTCATGTAGCTCCCACTTATTGCCAACCCATCACGCATCTCCTCTGTCACACAGTTCTGGTAAGATGACCTGGACCCAATGTGGGTGACAGAAAGCTATCCATTTGATTTAGTTTTAATGGACTGTCAGCTCATCTGGCTGTGCCTATAAATAGAGGTTATGTCCATTTTTTAGGGTAGAGGCAGCAGGGGTATGGTCCTAACTGTGGGGTTTTATAAGTCATTGATTCACTAGCTTCCTGGGACCTGGAAACAACACACTACTATAATAATGATGGATCTATGAGTGCACGTTTGACCTATTTGTTGGCCAAAAATGATTGAATAAATGCATCCTAAACCAGTGATGTTGTGGATTGAAATTCCAGGAAGTTACTGGTGATGAAAATATATTTGTTAGAAGATGAGGATCAAACAGTATTATACAAGGTCACAGTATAAGGACTGGAGAATATATGTGTTTGTGCAACTCTGAAAAAGACAGTGAGGAGACAAAAAAAGGAAGTTTAGATTCTATTCCCATCCTGATATCTACAAAGAGCCTCAGCAGCAGGGAGGGGATGGGATTTGGGTTAACAGAGGAAGGGTGCTTGTGAGGGTCGGGCTGGGTTGGGGTCAAGGTTATAATCGTTAACGAAAACGAACAAAATGACGAAAACTAAAATTGAAAAAACATTTTCATTGACTGAAATAAATAAATAAAAACTCTAATTAAACGAAAAAAAAAGATAACTAACCGAAACTGTATTGTGCGTTTACAAAACTAACTAGAACGTATAAAATTATGGATAAAATTCCCTTCGTTTTCGTCTTTGTCAATGTTGGATTGATATCAAATTGATTTATTTCGCTCCAGTAATTTTAGCTAGCGGCACCATACGACACTACACAGTCTGTCATGTCTGGTCACTTGTGGTTTACAGTCGTCTTCTCATCCCCACTCTACCTGGAACATACAGACTAAAGCTGGGACAAAGCAGCAGAGTCATATATGGGATTTACTTTAGTGATACATGGGTCTGGGTTTTTTTTTTCTCACTGCGTGTGTGCGTGAGTGACACAGACAGCAGAGCTAAAGGACAGCGTCAGACAGGTGTTGAACTAGCATCCAGGTAAAGACTGGAGAGTTTATCACCATGAAAAGGCCTTCCAAACCCTTAGCTGCACAGTTTAGAAGAGAAGAAAAGAGGAGGATGAAAAGTAATCCAATTACAGAGGTATGTAACCTGTTATAATGTTAAAAAATACTTGATGTTGCTACCTACAGCTAGCTGAAGTGAAATGAAGCAAAGCTGGCTAATAATGGAACTGTAGATGATTAAGATATGATATATCTGCTAAGGTGTGTGGTTTACTACTGATGAACTGGGTTATATATGTTTATAAGTGGTTTATATATGTTTCTATATGGTTTATATATGTTTGTATGTGGTTTACTGTTGGTTAGCTGGTTTATATATGTTTATATGCGGTTTACTGCTGGTTTATATATGTTTGTATGCTGTTCACTGCTGGCTAGCTGGTTTATATATGTTTCTATCTGGTTTACTGTTGGTTAGCTGGTTTATATATGTTTGTATGTGGTTTACTGCTGGTTAGCTGGTTTATATATGTTTCTATCTGGTTTACTGCTGGTTGGTTGGTTTATATATGTATGTATGTTTCTGTCTGGTTTACTGCTGGTTGGCTGGTTTATATATGTTTCTGTCTGGTTTACTGCTGGCTGCTTTGTGCATCTACTCTCACGCTTTGCACATCTTCGCATTGTTTTCACGTAAGTGATGTTGTGTATGGATCGCACCCCCCCCCGCCCAAATTGCTATAGGGAATTTATACATTGTACTTTACGTGTGTTTGTGTCTCTGCTCAGTCAATGAGCCACCCTAACCCGACCCCCAAATAAAGTGTCCAGGGTAACCCACTGATCCGCGCCTCACTAATTTCTTTGAATAGGATGGTGAGGAAGATAAAATATATGAAATAACTAAAACTAATACTAAAACTAAACTAAACTAAAACTAAGCATTCAGAAAAAAACAATAACTAATAAAAACTAGCAAACCTGCTCTAAAAACTAATTAAAACTAACTGAATCAGAGAAATAAAAAGTCAAAACAAATTAAAACTAAACTATAATTAAAAATCCAAAACTATTATAACCTTGGTTGGGGTAATGAACAGTGAATTGCAACTAATCTCTCAAAACATACCAACTAACACACACAAATGCCTTCACAACTTGAAAATAAATTTAAGAAATGGCCACTAAATAAACACACACACATGCACACACACACTTACTCATACACACACACAGCACAACTAATGCACTGTAACTGGATGGTAATGAATAAAACAGCATTGTAAGACACTGTCAGCTGGATGTAGAGAGCACCAACGGGAGGAAATGTTGTCCCTCATTATGTCAACACAGCAAAGCAGAGGGAAGTTCATGGAAGACTGCAGAGTTAAGTTCAGGACAACATTACAGTCAGGGAGTAGGCTGAGCTGACACTATGTGGGTGAGTGGGACATCAACAATGGCACAGTTCAGTGTGATAACTATCACAACTTTCCTCAAAATCACTGTATTTTTTCTAGATTTTTTTGTGCATTATATATTTTGTGCTTACTGACAACATGAAATATCAATAGAAAAATAAAATATATTTATCACCAAATATTTATTAATGTTTGTACAGGGTAAAGCAAAATTGCATCATATTAACTTGCTGTGCAGAGTTAGAAGTGTGATGATAGACTGTAAACTGTCAGTCATTCCCAAACCAATGGCTGGACCTGCACTTGTTCAGAGGAGAAACATTAATGACAGCACAGGCACACTGTTTATGGAGATGATTAGGTTTGAAAATTACTCATGTTCTAATGTTGACACTCGGTTGAACTCATACTCTTCTTGTCTTCTAAATATTCTGGACACCGTTGCTTCTGTTAAGGTTAAAATGGTTAGAAATAGGTAAAAGGCGCCATGGAGAAATGATGACTCATTCAGGGCACAGAAAAAGGAATGCCGAAGGACTGAACGGAAATGGCGCAAGTCCATGCTTCAGGTTCATTTTGAGATTTACAAAGAACAGTTGTGTGTGTTCAACCAAATTTTGCATAGAACAAGGGAGAGGTATTTTTCTGAAATTATTGCAAAGTGCAGTAACAACTCTCGTGTCCTCTTTGCCACAGTTAACAGGTTAACAAACCCTCCTGCTCCATTGCTTTCAGAACTAGTTTCCACATCTAAGTGCAATGAGTTTGGAGTATTCATTAATGACAAGATTCAGGGCATTAAACCCAAATTAATCCCACAACACAGTTAAAACTGCAGCCTTCCAGACACCTAGAGCTGACACACTTCACACCTGTCACTGAAAAAACAGTCCAAGAGACCATCTCCAGTTTGAGTTCAGCCACATATTGCCTTGACGAGTTGCCCACTAGATTTCTAAAATCTGTGCTGAGGAGTTTATTACCCCAGTTCACTCATTTAGTTAACTGTAAGACACCTGCAGTACATCCAGAATGCTGCTGCTTGGGTCCTGACTAGAACCAGGAAGTACAACCATATTAGTCTTGTGTTCAGGTCTCTGCACTGGCTTCCTATTGCTCAGAGAGTAGACTTTAAAACAGCTCTGCTCTGTCTCTCCTTGGTCTAGCACCAAAGTACATCTCTGACATGTTGGTCCCATGTGAACCATCTTGGACCCTGAGAACCTCAGGGACGGGTCTTCTGCTGGTGCCCAGAATTAGGACTGGAACCATCTTCCTGATGACATGAGACAGGCCTCCATTCTGACAATGTTCAAGTCCAGGCTGAAAATGGCTCTGTTCAACTGTGCATAGAACAACTGAAAGTGTTCTATCTGCACTCTTTACTTTATTTCAATTGATTAGTATTTATGTTTTATTGATTATGTTTTAATTGTGAATTGTATGAATTGTGCTATTCATATAAATTTGCCTTGCCTGCATAAAGAGGATGACAAAGCCACTGTCACCCACTGGATTTGAAGGCTCGATTCTCCATTTTGGTCTCCACCATCTTGGCTTTTTGAAGCCAGAAGTGACCATATTTGAACAAGTCAGTGAAAGGCAATGAACCACAGCTAATGTTAGCTTAAGTAAAATGATAAACATTTGCATAGCAAAATCATTTTATGGTTAGTATAATTTATTAACTGTAAAACAATATATAAAACAAACAAAAGTTCTGAAAGTCTCAATCAGCTGGTGAGCAAACTGTCAGTCACACCTGTCAAGGAAATCCTGACAATGAAAGGGAGCAAAAGGACCATCAGTTCACTTATTATTCATTCGCAATATTTTATTCTGCCTACTTCCTGGTTGAGAACTATGATGGTTGTACTGTTAATTGTAAATTAAAGTTTTTAAAATGTTTTGGGTCCAAACTCAGGAGGCTTATGTCCTAATATACCAATGATATTTACTGAAAGAGAAAACTTAAACTCAGTATATGATGAGATGGCATGCACAACACCTACAGTCACGACTAAGTGGAAGCCTGTTTAGAGTGAGCCTTGACATCAGATCTGGGGGTTAATGTCAGTAAATTTGAGAAAAAAAAAGGACTATGTAACCCACACATTGATTTTAATTTCTAAATCACAAATAATGCTTTGCAAATAAAAGTGTAGTGTTAATCATGTTAATCTATGAATAGTGGTTAATTGCTGTGGGCTACTGAGCATGTAAATGGGAAAGAACTCATCCAAAAGTAACAGGATACAATGTACAAGTCAAATTAAAAAAAACAAAAAACATGAAAAGACTGATATTATTGTTGATTTGGATTGGGCATGAAGTTAATAATGTTTGCAAAGAGTCTGTGTCGCAAACTGGATGTGGGGCGTTTGTGTCAAGGAATGAAAAAGCTGTGGAATTCATACCATCTCTGCCCTTTCAGAGCTTCTAAAATGTTCTTTTTTTCAGTCTGTCTCTAATGATATTGTGCAATATCTTGGCTGTAGTAAAAAGCAGCAGCACTTTTTTATGACTCTGGTGTTACAATTTTAAGTCTGGCCCAGTATAAATGAGTTAACAGCTTACAGGGTGTACCTTGGACTGTGTAATCCCTAAAATCCCTCATATTCCAAGGGAAATTCTGATGCCAAATCCCCTTTCACTGTTTTACACCGCAACATGGTTGTATGCATATCTGCTGTGTTTTCTAGGCTCAGTGAGGACTAAGGCTCAGTAAACAGAGGACACTGTATGTGAAGCTAAGGTGAGAAAGTGTCTTGTGTCTGAGTGCACATCTGTTTGCATATCTGAGTCTGAGACTGTGTATGTGTGTGTTTCAGTGGTGTCCACTCCACAGCTGGGGAGGAGCTCATCAGCATGAATGGCATCTTTGTGAGAGAGTCTATCTTCTCAAGAGACTTCAGTAAACGCTTATGTGTTTGTGTTCCCGGCTTTGTCTATTGTGAACTCTGCTGCAACAGTCTCTCTGTGTTCAGGATTCTGAGGAACACGGAGCAATAAAGCCCCAGTGAGAAAAGCTTAGAGTGCACATAATTTGCTTCTGTCATGCATGTAACAGGAAGCTTAAGAAAAAGAGACAGGTGAAGGGTACTGAAACAATCCAAAACTATGGGTTTTCAGAAGACAAATGCTTGAGAATCTTTGGAAGCAACAAATAAGGCTGATGTATTCAAGTTAAAAAACATAAAGCAGGCACTGACCAGCTCAGAGGTAAACTCCAACCGACACAGCCCGCTTTTCTGTAAACGCTCCAGCAAGCATCACCTGCATAATAACAAGGCAGCAAACAAAGCTGTTGACCTATAATAGTCAAACTGGAGAGGGGTGTTACTCAGAGGTGAACGTCATGGTCCAAGCACTGCCAGCACTGGATTTTATCTGTAAGAACTGTGTATTGGAAAGCTCATGAAAAAAAAAAAACACATATAAAAACAGTAAACAGCTATTTTAGGAGTTGAACATGATCTCATGAACAGATAAATGAGTATAACCTTATGCTGCTGAGACAAAATATTAATAGAAGAATACAGGAGAGTATTATGATTCATTATCAATACACTGGCACTAAATATCAGCCTTTTACATTTGACTTCACTAGAATCTGAGTATTAAAAAGGCATCAAGATAAGCCAATACGCTTTTTTTTTTACACTGTTTCATCAGGTCACCATGGAGTGAGTACAGTGTTTCCATTCAAATACATATACAAGTGGAAGGAAACTGGAGTACCCAGACAAAGCCCACGCAGACATGGGGAGAACATGCAAACTGCACACAGAAAGGCCCACACCAGTCGTCACTGGAATAGAACCCAGGTTGTTCTTACTGTGAGGTGATAGTGCCAGCCACTGCACCACTTCACCGTTCCATAACTCCCAGTTTTAGCCTTTTTAGGGGTGTTTTCTCTTCTTCAGACACACAAATGACTGTAACCACCTTTGGTTTTTAGACTGCATTTTGAGGCCTTGAGCTCTCATTGTGACTGTTGCCATTTTGGTTTCTTGGACCATGAAATGACCATATTTGGACAAATGAGTAGAGCTGAAGGTGACAGGTTAAAAAAAAATTAAGTTTCATTAACCACTTGTGAAACAAAATCTCTTGGCAGTCTTGTTGGTTTAACTTATTCACCACAACTACAACAGAGCAAAGTAATCTGTCAGGAAAAAATAAGTTTTATCAAATAAACAGAAGCTTCAAAAGCACAACTGTTGGTCTTAAACAAATAATTTTTAAAATGATCTCAATCATCAGTAAATTTTTTATATGGTCCAAATAGTCTCGGATAGACCAAACAAATTACGGAGATAGTTGTTTTGGTGGAACATGTACACATGAAGAAGGGTGTCTTTATATAAAAATGAAAAAAAAAAACTGTGACTTTTCTGGGTCTAATTACAGCTCACAGGTAGTTGTTCTTTCACATAGAGAGAGGGGTTTCCAAAGCAATAAGGCAAACATTGAGGAAGGCAGCAGAATGACGGTCTTGCCACTGTGCAATGGAAATATTTACCTTTATTCCAGCAGAAGTCAAGCAGCAAGCCAGACTAGGGTCCAAATAAATCAAATAAGACAAGAAAATATTAGTAACCTAGTACTTTAGAGAGAAGGTCAATTTAAGCCTATGAAATTCAATATTTTTTAAAGTCAGAATCTAGTGGCCATCAGTGGTATTACACTTTAAGACACTTTCTCAGTCACGTCACATTCAAGTCATGGTTATTGCCACTTGACATTATGACATTTTGTAGATGATTGTCTCTGATGGTATGGTAGTCACTGTATTGTATTGTGAGTCATTATGTGTTTCCCTAATCAAAAATGTAAAATTATGCTGTTGTTAGCTTGTGTCAGGCTAGTACAATATGCTATGATATGAGAATGAGGTCTCAGTCTGATGTGGGGCATAGCTGCAGACCTCCAGTCATCTCAGGATTCATGTGAAAAACACTCAGTCTTTACATGGTGACATGCTAAATTATTTCCTCTTTTTCTTGCTACACATAAACATACACATACATGTAAGCCATATCCACAGCAAGGAAAGCACAAGTTTAAAGCTTGTAATTTTCCAGTAGAGCAGTTAGAAGAAAGACAAGACTTGCTGCACCATGATACACTAAACATAGATTTTCCAGTGTTGCCTTGTCTCATGGATGTTCCATAATTTAACATCTTACAGCCCTGACATCTCATAGAAATCCACCAGCCCGAAACATGAATGAGTTACACTGCTACAGGATTTGATTCACTACCATAACCCCCACTTTCTGGGACAAATCCAAACTCAGATGTTGCATAAATCATGCAGGGATTTTACCAGAAAAGCACACCCATGCACATCTGTGGTTATTAATGATGTGCATGGATGATGGATAGATATCTTGTCACATGACATGCTTTAGGGTACTTTATTCTACTTGAATTTTGCTCTGTAAACCTGCTGAAGTCAGGAGGGGACACAGGAAGTGGGAAAACAAACAGTATGTAATGGGATGGGTGAGCAGGCATGATGGTAATGGACATGGAAAGCAGATTAAAAATGATTATGGCAGAAGGGCTAAGGGGGATAAGAGGTCCATTTTATAATGCAGATCATCATCCCCCTTTACTGAAGCCTCTGATTATGATAGTATGGCATCCATAAACACAGGAACAGAGGCACAAATGTTTACAGATCTGCGCTATTTTAATTACAGTGTAATGGCTAATAAGAAGACCCCATTAGCAAAGGGAATGTGCTTTAAGGTTATAGCAGTTCACAGAAAGCAGCATCTCATCTTGTATAACCAGTAGTTTTTAGGTTTGATCACAACCAGTGTCCTCGAACTGAAAAATTATGGCAACGATACAATACCAATAACTGCTGTTATTTAATCCTTGTACATAAAACTTTTCATCTTGTTAAGAGTGCTTAACAAGAGCATGTAAATGGCGGACTAGTGGGTAGATTTATTTTTTTGTTGCTGATGTTTAATGATATTAACCTCTGTATATCTGTTGTAAAGAAAAACATGATAATATCAGACCAAAAATACAACATAAAAAACCCACTAATATGAGTTTCAAAATGCTAATGTCCAAGGTTTAATACTTGGTTCTGCAGCAGTCTATAAACAGATCACATACGTACAGATTAAATAGAAACAAAAAGCCTCAGAAATGTCCTTATATATCAGGGCACTGTAATTTCCTGCCATTTTTACATACACAGGGGCAAACATTGGATCTTTTGGGACTTTTGGGAGGAGCAGTTCTGGCAACATGAGTGCATGTGGGCTTGACTCAAAATAACTATAGTGCCTAGCATAATGGTAATGGCAGAATGTCACCCAGCACAAAGTTGCAGCTGATTTGCAGTGGACTGAGGAAGCCCAGTTCTGTTGTAAGATCCCAATGAAGGGGCATGTGAACAGGTCAGTGACTACTGGAAGACAAGGATCAAGACGTATTTATGAAAAGTACTAGATCACAGGTGTCAAACATACGGCACGTGGGTCAAAACCAGCCCACCAAAGGGTCTAATCCCGCCCCTGGAATGAATTTGTGACATGCAAAAATTACACTGAATATATTAACAATCAAAGTTGTCAAAATTATTTTACTTCAGTTCCACATACAGACCACTTCAATCTCAAGTGGATCAGATTAGTAAAATACTATCATAATAACATTTTTGTCTTGATTTAGTGCAAAAAAAAAGTAAAAGTATATGAAAATGTCTACATTTACAAACTATCCTTTCACAAAAATATGAATAACCTGAACAAATATGAACAATCTGAAATGTCTTTAGAGAACCAAGTGTAATTTTAACAATATTCTGCCTGCTCCTAAATGTTTTGTGTATTTTTAGATACACGGTGATCTGCAAGTTGTAATATACAAGTGTAAATAATAAACTGAGGAATAATATTGTTAAAAATGCATTTATTTGTCTTAAGATATTTTAGGTTGTCGATGTTATTCAGATTTTTAAGAAAACTTTGGAGATGTAAACACTTTCGTAATGTAATTTAAGTTTTTTCACTGTTATTATTTTACTGGTCCCATTTGACATCATATTGAGCTGTACATGGCCCCTGAACTAAAATTAATTTTGATAACCCTGTACTAGACTGAAAAGATTATGCATTATTAAGTCATAAAATGACCATTTAGCAAAGAAATGACAGGACTGTCTCCCTCCTTGTCTTTTGTTGATGATGTGTATGATTCACTGACTATTTACACTCCTTCAGTTACCACCATTGTCGGAGGTGAGTAAAAAAAACCAGACTCCCAGCAGCACCTATATAAGCTTCAGTGTCCCACTACTTCAGCAATGCTTCAGCCTTAGAGACTTTTACTTTTCAACAATAGCTGCAGTTTGGGTAACATTTTGGCGAGTAGGCCTGTTGTTTGGGTGCCCTGCTACTACCGATCTCTACTTCTCATGCAGGTAATAATACCTGTGCTTCTACCCGCACTGTCTCGCCTTTAAGGCCTCTAGGCTGACACAACTTACAGCCTACTGTTGAGGGTAGGATTATGGCTGTGCACACTGCTACTCCCATAATGCTTCAGATCTGTGTTCCCTTGTAAACCCAACACCACTCCCACGGCACAACACACAGGCTATCACATGACCTTGGCACGGTGGCAGGATAACTCATCTCAGATGCCTCAGGTGTAACCACAACCAAGTCACACAGCCTAGGTTCTTTCTCTGGCTGCTTCAGTTTCTACTCCAAAAACATGTATAAGTGCTGAGTGTTCTGCTGATATGTGTGCAACCTTTCGGTGGCAAAATGGGAACTTAAATATTGAAGCATTCCTCCTAATGCAACAACATAAATATTTACACAATGTTATTCCATTACATGCAATAACTCCAAATACCATTTAAGATACCATGGATGATACCAGAATGACACTATTTAAGAGAATGGAGTTTAGTCTCCAGAATAGGCTACTTACTTTATAGGTTTTTTATTTAGTAACTTATGATTCCCCTGTTTATGAAAAGTATAATGTCTCATATATTGATTCTTCAGAACACATATGACAATGGTTAATAACTCAAACCATAGTCAGCTCTTTGCTTACAATATGGCAGGGATTAGAGCAAAAATTTTTCATCTGACTGAAAATTTTCTTCTGGTCAAAATCATTGGCCACTATTAAAAATGATGCAATACAATACTGCTATAGCGTACAAGTTTATATAGTCAAATTTGGCAGTACTGTAAAACACACTGAATGGGAGAGTGTACAGGTGTAGAAAATTAGTAACATGGATAGAAAAAATGTCATGAGTGGTATTGGTGGGGGGTCTGGGGGTCCTCCCCCAGAAAATTTTTAAAGCTTCAGGTCAATTTTGGTGCTCTCTGGTTAATTTTAAAGGGTATGAAAACCTTTGAAGCAAGTGAAAATAATAACTAGAAGAAAACCTTACTGCAAAAAATGAGTGAGGCTGCTTCATTTTTTTGCACCATGATCTAATTGGAGTTCCATCGTCTCCCTTCTCATCAAGCCATGCCCACCTCCATCTATTTTTCACGCATCTCTCAATAGTTACCACTTCAACACCTTCCTCTACAAATGTGTCCATGATGTCGTATATGCTAGCCAAAATAATCTGTACGTCATCAAACCTGCGTCCACAACCCTCTCCCACCAATATCATGTTCTCTTTTGATTGGAAGAAATTACGTCAACTGAAACAGAAATTATATTCTGTTACAGATACTCTCTGAGGGTATTTAAAATACAGTGGCTTTGCAAATACCAAGGGTGTTACTCATTCATTCAATTTTATCTTCGTACTGTACCACACAGATAGAAATAAGATGCTAAACGGGTCAAAATAAAGCACTTATGCAGTCGGGTGCGTAACCGCATAAGGCCGTGGCGCGCACAGCCGCACACACGGGAAGGGCACATACACACAAACACAAACACACACACTAGTCATATACCGGCAAGAGGAGATAAGCTGTTAACACAGACATGAAGGTGCATGTAGATCAGTTCTGTCTTCTTCCCTTTTCGCTGTGGTTCTTTCATAATGAAAGCTACTTGTTAGCACTAAACTAAAGTTAGCGTCTGGAGGCTGAACTTTGGTAAAGCTGAACTTTTCCATGTGTTTCTGAGGCACATAATGAGCAGCGTTTCCTTCCAAAGATAAATAGTCATCAATTACTCCTCCAAACATAAAAATAAAGAAGTCATCTTATTATCATCACTGTTAAACCTATCAGCCCCCTGTGCGTGGCGTGCCTGTGTTAAACACCTGCAGATTCAGGACAGCAGACCCAGGACAGGATCGCAGTGCCGACTGGACTCCGCGAAACACGTGGGGAAGTTACTTCAGTATGACTTTTTCCCCCCTCAGTTTTTCCATTTGACGGAAATCCGTTGTGGTGACGGAGAACTTTAATCCCTGCAATATGGTCATGTGGACCAGAACCTAAAAGTTTTTTTAAGTGCAGCAACAACGAATCGATTAAATCAATCCAAATCGATTCTTAAAAGAGTTGGCAATGAATTCGGCAGTCGATTCATTGGGTCTTCAGCATGTTAGTATTGAGGCATGCCTGCACACTGTGTAGTGTAACAGAGGAAAACAGAGCAGCATGGCTGAGGCTTTGGATGATGATTGATGATGATTTCAAATTTTTAAAGCTCGGTTTACATTATGTTCGTGGTGGCCACAGCAGCCCTGTTTGCCCAAAATGCAGTGTGCCGTGTATGTAACAAAACTTGAATATAGAGAAAAAAATTAGGCTAATGACATTCATTTTGTCTTCTGTTAATGAAATTATATATTTTTTTCCTTTTGTTCAGACAAGGTGTAGTTTTTAGATGTTACCTGCTTGACAGTTTCAACTGTGACTCCAGTCTTCCTCAGAAGCGTCATCTGATGTGCTGCTGACGTGTCATTTATCAGCTCATCAGGCTCTGATCGGTCCGTTGAGCCAACCAGCTGATAAATGGCACGTCAGCAGCACACTTCTACCCGTGTTTTTACCCATGATCTATCACTCTCCATTTAGCTTTCTTCTTCTCTTCTGTCCTTTTCTTCAGGAAAAAGGACAGATCTTACTTCTCACAGCAAAACTTTGCCGGTTGGCGTGGTGTTGTCATAGAGACGCAAGTCTACCGTAAATCAGTCTGGTCCTGTCAGCCACCAGGGAAGCTGAGAAATAGCATTTGAAAACTAGAAAAGGCCTCGGAGAGCGTAGACCTCCGCCAAGGCAGATCAGCACACCCCCCCGATCACCACCAAAATTTAATCATTTGTTCCTTGTGCCAACATTTCCTGGGAATGTCATCAAAATCCGTCCGTCCGAGGTAAAGGGACATTTGTTTGTGGCGATGGGGGAGTGGGGTGGATGTTATATCGCTCCATAGGTTACGCCTCCCTCATAATTATCCTCCTTGTCATCCCCCGACACCTATCACCTGTTCTGAAACAAACTGTCGGGGGGGGGGGGTATGCGGTGGCGCAGTAACTAAGTAACACTATGGTTCCCGATGTGGAAAATGGGGGGTGCGCATGAGCCATATATTCGCCATTGAGATAACATGCTGGTAGGAAAACAACATTATGAATAACACTAACGCCCCCCATTTGTGCCTCACAGCCCCCCTCTCATCTGTCTCCTTCCAAACACCCCCTGACAGTGTCCCAACACCCCCTGGGAGTTGGTACTGCCCCCGTTGAGAAACACTGCTCTAACATGATAGCAGGTACTGTCAGGTACTATCAGATACTAGTTTAATGCCACCTTCAGATCACAGAGTAGCTGATCCAGAATCCTTGCTGTGTCAATATATATGTGCATCTTCATGGCATAGGACATTTATAAATAACCAAGCCCCTACAGCAGAAAAACTACATTTGTCCTTCGCTCATGCAGTATGGCAGCAAATCAACTCTAGAACTGAATAGAATAGAATAGAATAGAATAGAATAGAATAGAATAGAATAGAATAGAATTGCGTTTATTGTCATTGTGTGTACAATGAAATTAGGAAGCTATGATCCAAGGTAAAGGTGTGGATAAAGAGGAATACTCCATGTAAAGAAGACATCACAATACATTTAGCTTGCATCGCTATGACTGAGGGGATATTATACCAGCAGTTGAGATAGACTGTTTGCTGGTACCAAAACCAAGCAGTTTTTTTGTAATATTTTCTAAATTATTTTAATTTTCAGCCCAGTTCTGTGTCAAATACCATTTGAAAATAACATCTGCTTATCTCAACTGATTGATGGTTGTTACACTGCTCCACTGACTCAGAATACAGTTTCTTTTTGTTTTCCCTTGTCTTCACAAAGCTCTTTTATTGTCACTCACCACTGTCTAAGTTATTTCACTATTATTTCTGCGGAGCCTTAGTGCCCACCGACTTTACAAAACTATAGCTGCCAATCAGTGCTCATTTGTCAGGCGAACACATGGCTCCTAAATAGTTCCCTTCCTACTCTGAAGTAATGCTGGGATAATTATCATTTCCAGATTTGATTAGGATATGTTGTCCACTCACCGTAAAACACCATTTTCTAACTTGTCCTTCTTAGCAACACATTCTCCAATCCTGTAATACCACAATCCCTCAAAGCCCTACCATGCACTAAAGCACATGTAGCTTAGAAAAAACTGAGTGTAACTAACATTTCAGCTGTCCCTCACCAGACTCCTTGTGACCTGTTTTCTTGCATTTCCAGGCTTGGTATCAATGATAAATAATCCTCTTGAAAGCCTAGTGGATGACTGCCATTTACTGTAGCTACAACAGCTGGTGTTCACACTGGTCAGCTCGATGGAAAGAGGCTTGTTATGCAGATATTACACTGGCATGAAAGCAACGGGAGTCTCATCGTCCAGCTCCATGGATACTTCACATTTTTGTGAATTCTTACTCTCCATTAGCATTTAAGATATCAGCATTCCTCCCTGGCACTAATTGAATGCTTGGCTGCACCGTAATGAGGGAACTCAGACCTCGACATTTCCTTTGTTTTAACTGATGAGATGTGCTATCAAAACTGTTACACAACAAATATATGGGCGTCTGCTCTTGTGTCTGCACAGAGACAGATTTCTGCAGATACAGCAGTGTAATCCCGGATTCAGGCATGCAGGACTGGATGTTTGGGGGGGTGGTGTGTATCTGTTTGGAAGTGTGTGAGCCTCTGTGTGACTAAGAGAACTAATGCCACCATCGTAGGAGGTCAGAGACACAACCAAGTCTCAGTCTCCTAATCCTATTATCCATAGCACTGGCAGCTGGACACACACTTTATGGTAGGGCTGGGTGACAAAACTATGATAATATTCCTTATATTTTATTGTGACAAATATTGCTATTGTGATTGCTTTTCTTCTTTTCCTTAGGTTTCTCTAGATCAGTTAAAACACAAACTCTTTCACATGTTGTTTCATTTAATTTTGCTCATGCACATTGCTAAATTGCATATCCTTTTATTTTTAGACTTGTTTTGTATGCTCTATCTCTAGATCTGAAAAGCTGTGATGCTTGGACAGAAATTCACGTTGTCATTATAAAGAAAACAAAAAGTGACTCTGATTTAGTTTTCATTTTGCTGCATCTTTTTCATTATGCTGTGTCTTGTGATTTTTTACATTACATTTGTCATGTCCATCCATCCATCCATCCATTATCTGCCGCTTATCCGGGGCCGGGTCGCAGGGGCAACAGTCTAAGCAGGGATGCCCAGACTTCCCTCTCCCCAGACACCTCCTCCAGCTCTTCCGGGGGGATGTCATGTCTTTTATGTTATTTTTCATTGTGGCTGTCTTTTCATGGGGTTTCTTTCACATTGTTTTTATCTTGTTGCATCTTTTTACATTATTTTCATCTTGCGCATATTGTTTTTCCATCTTGTGTCTTCTCTTGTTTTCATTTGTTGCATCTTTTGCATTGTTTTGTCATGTTGTGCCGTTGTTTGCCATGTCGTTCCATGTTATTTCCATCCTGGTATTTCTCATCTAGTGTCATTATTTTCCGTCTTTTTTGTTGTTGTGTCTCTTTATGTTGTTTTCGTCTTGTTGCCTCTTTTAATGTTGTTGTCATCTTTTGGTTTTGTTACTCTTTCTTCTTCTTATGTCTTTTACGCTTTTGTTTCTCCTTTCTTTTATGTTATTTTCTTCATAGTTGTCCACGTTCTTCATGTAGTTTCTTTTATATTGTTTTCAAATTCTAGCGTCTTTTTTGTGCTGTTGTTTCTTTTTACATAGTTTTAATCTCATTACATATTTTCAACTTGTGTCTTGATTTCATTTGTTGGATGTTGTGGTATTTCCATCTTTTGTCTTTTCTTGTTTCCATTTGTTGCATATTTTATGTTGTTGTTACTTTCTTATCTAGTGTCTTTTTACATTGTTTCCCATGTTTTTCTTTACCGTGTTTTCATCTTATGTCCTTTTCATCTTGTTGCATCTTTTAATATTTTAATTTAGTATGTCTGTTTCATCTTTCTATGCTTTTTATGTTTGCCTTGTACAGGGTTGGACAAAATAATGGAAACACCTTAAAAAATCAACAAATATAATTTAATATGGTGTAGGTCCGCCTTTGCGGCAATTACAGCCTCAATTCTCCGAGGGTATTGATTCATACAACTTGTGAATTGTTTCCAAAGGAATTTTTAGCCATTCTTCAGTTAGAATACCCTCCAACTCTTTAAGAGACGATGGCGGTGGAAATCGACGTCTTACTTGAATCTCTAAAACTGACCATAAATGCTCAATAATGTTGAGGTCTGGGGACTGTGCCGGCCATACGAGATGCTCAACTTCATTAGAATGTTCCTCATGCCATTCTTTAACAATTCTAGCTGTATTGATTGGGGCATTATCATCTTGAGGTGAAGGTGTTTCCATTATTTTGTCCAACCCCTGTACGTTGTTTTCATTGTGGTAGTGTTTTGACTCAAGTGTCTTTTACATTGTTTTGATCTTCTTTTTTGCCATGTTGCATCTTTCTCCTATTGTGCCTTTTATATCACTTTCAACGAGTGTCATTTTCACTTTGTTACATAATTTCTGTACAATCTACAAACCAAAAATCAGGCTTTAAACCTGTATAGAATGATTTATCATGACCATTATCAGTGTCAAATGAACATTTTGACCCTGATTTTTTTTTTTTTGTATCATCCAGCCATACTTTACTGTGTATTATAACACATGTGAGACCATCAGCTGTGTCCAGAACTCTACTTTCAAAAGTCTTCAAAAGCCATTAAAGAAAATGGACTGAGCCACTTCTAATGATTGATCAATAAAAAGTCATTTGGTCAGGAACCTGAACGCACAAAGAAGCAGCTCCTGAAATGGGCAACTCTCATAGATAATAACGGCAGGAAACCAACACAAATAAAGAATTCATGAGAAGTCGGCCACAGACTGAGAGTGTATAGCTACCTCAAAGTGTATGTTATGTTATCAACCTGGCACAGAGCACACATCCTCAGCAGGAGGCTTGATTTACATCCCTCAAAGCTATCTAAAAGAGAAGAAACGGCCGACAGATAAACAGGCTGCAAATCGATGGATGCAGGAGGAACAAGATAGCGACGGCAGAAAAGCACTACCATTTTACACTGATGGCCTCATTCTGCACACCGGATAATATGGATAATGTGTTTTAAATGTGAGGAGGGGGAGAGGGCTGTTTTCCTCTGTGGGCCCAGCAGTCATGACCTCAGACAGGTACAACGTTTTAGACATATTCATGAGAAGTAAAGGAGGAAAGTGCAGTCAAGTGAATTCACCTCCCATCATCATTACCAAAATGGCCCCTTCCATCTCAATCAGCCGTCCCTCCCTACTGCTTGCAGTACGGATGACTAAACCCTGGTCACAGAGACAGAATGTGGCCGAATACATTTACAGGACTGATATCTTCTCAAGCGGTGTCGAGGTGTCAAAGATTCAGTCATGAAGATGAGACATCCACTCTATGTTGTATGCTACATGACCCATGGTAGATGTGTCTTTACTGATTGAGCATTAACTCACAGGTGTCAAACATACAACCCATGGGCCAAAACCGGTCCGTCAAAGGATCTAATCTGCTCCGAATTTGTGAAATGCAAAAATTCTATTAACAATCAATGATGTTAAAATAATTTTAGCTCAGGGGCCACAT
The DNA here is from genome assembly GCF_902148855.1 of Sphaeramia orbicularis. NCBI lineage: Eukaryota > Metazoa > Chordata > Actinopteri > Kurtiformes > Apogonidae > Sphaeramia > Sphaeramia orbicularis. Next base: position 44,519,024 of record NC_043964.1, read on the forward strand.
TCAGCCCAATTGGATCTAAACTGGGTTGGACCAGTAAAATACTATTATAATAACCTTTAAATAAGGACAACCCCAAATGTTTCACTTTATTTTAGTATAAAAAGGTAAAATTAAATGAAAATGCTTATATTTTCAAATTATCCTTTAACAAAAAAAATGTGAATAATCAGAACAAATATGAACAACCTGAAAAGTCTTAAGAGAAGTAAGTGTAATTTGATCAATATTCTGTCTGTTACTAAGTGTTTTTTGTATTTGTAGATCCACTATGATCTGTAAATTGCAATGTAAATGATAAACTGAGGTAGAATATTGTTAAAATTGCACTGGTTTTTCTTAACAAGTTTCAGGTTGTTCATCTTATTCAGATTTATTCAGATTATGGCAACTTTGTAGATGTAAACATTTTCATAATGAGATTTTACTTTTTTCATTGTTATTATTATACTTGTCCAGCCCACTGAATGTGGAACCTGAACTAAAATCAGTTTGACACCCCTGCATTAACCGGACACTTAAAAATAGTTATGAGCCAGATATACAACCCAGGAACTGTGTGATTCATTTCTATTATGAACAAAACTATTCATTGTGTTTGTTTGTTTTGCAGCTTGGGAGGGGTGGGTGTTGTCGAGCAGTCAAGTATAACAGCATCGAGAGCAGGACTGAGCAATTAATCAAAATTTGACCAAAATCACATATGGCCAAATGTACCCCCTTTTTTTTTGGTCGCAGGATGATATCTGCTTTTTCCTGCCCTCAAGTATCATTATTATATCTGCCTGTCAGTTGACTTTAACTCAGAACATGACAAATTAAACGTTGTATATTCTTTCTGAGGTATTTTTTGTATGCATTTGTGCACAAACACAAACAGGGTCTGCTGAATTGACCACCTCAGATGTCAGTAGATGTAGCACTATAATGAACCCAGTTGAATAATGCATCCTCATCGCTAATCATTATTTTCTTGGTGGCAAGTTTCCTTAGACAAAGTTCCTTATCATCATTTTCCTTTAAACCCTTAAAGACCCAGAACTACTTTTGAGTCACCTTCCAAATGAATTTTTCTCTAAATCTAACCTTTATTAGTCAAGTCAAGTCAGCTTATTTATATAGCACATTTAAAACCAACAGACGTTTCCCCAACGTTCTTTACAGACAAAGGTAGTAATAACATTAAAAAATCAGGGTAGAATAGGGCTACAGTGTGTGTCCAGCTGGATTTCTTCACCATTTCTTATAATAATAATGCATTGTGCATTTTTCAGTGTAAACTGGGTATTTTTCCTATATTTATCTTATTTAATTTACTGACTATGTAGATGTTCATAAAAGCTCAGAGTAAATTCGAAGAATAATATATCAAAAACAGAGAAAACTGAAGAAAAAGTGACTTTTTCAGAAAAATATATCATTAACTAATCATAAATCAAGTGTCTCCATCCACTGTCATTGATTAAATTCCATGGGTTTTACAGGTGAATCAATGTTGGAGAAGAAGACGGTGTTTCCACATTCCACATGTATGTTTACACTGTTATATTTGCACATTTTTATACTACTTTTATATTTGTTTAATTTTACTCTTTCATATGAGTCATCTCTGATGACCATGAAAACATGACAAACTGCATTTTATCTCAGCTATTTGCATGTGCTGACAGAATTAGTGAATCAACAGATATTAAACATTTTACATCAGTAGATGGTTTCAGTGATTGGTGGATGTTTGGGTCTTCAAGGGTTAAGTAGTCCTTCTATCTGGATGGACTGGAGGTCCAGCTGTGACAGACCAGTCAGTATAGTGCAGGTCTGCAGGCCCATATTGGCTGTTATGTGTTGATCCTCCATCCTCAGAAACCCTTCCCCATTCATGGAAATACACACTCCTAAATGTCACCGCAGGAAAGAACCCGTTTTCACTCACAACAAATGACTCAGCAGTGTCACACTGACTGAGTAAAGGAATGACCTGTGTGGATGTGTGGTTTACATACTGTCACTATGGGATGAGTCACACATCTGACTAGTGATGTACTTCATTTTGATCTGTTTGTGTGTTTAAAAGGTGCACAGGTTCTCTGTAGCTGAATCTGGTGACAGCAGGAGTAAAGCGCTGATATGCCTGAGTTGAAGCAGCACTCAGAGCCTTTAATTTTTAACAATCTTCTTCCCTGTGAGTCCTGGACTGGACTGACACCAGGGTAAACTGAAACCCAACCCTTCCAAATTAGACCTGTAGCTCTGACGCTGCAATGCCCTCCATGACTCACATGGCCCTCACTCCACCGGAAGGCAACAACGGACTCCTGCCACAAATGGGAATCATTTCATTCAATTTGGGGGAAATCTAATCTGCATCAGGTCTGAAGTGAAGGTAAAACCATTTAGCTTACAGAGCGTTTTATGTAACACTGATTACACTGTTTAATCTGGGAAATAGTGTCATAAAGTCACAGAAATATTACATTAGTTTGGTTTCTCCATCACACTGTACAAGGTCCTGTCGACAATCCTTAGTTAGTCTAAGAGCCTTCAAAGTGAAGGATTCATTAGAGAATACTGTAAAATGGGCTGGGCCATACAACAATACCAATTACTGTTCATATTTTTGAGTAAAACACTATTCAGAATGCATTTCATTTTTTTGTATTTTGTTTCATGTTGCCCAAACTGACATGTTAAATAAAATAAGGAAAATAAACCGAATTAGCACTGAATCACAAAAATCTGTCATTTATATCATTTTTGTGTTGATATATTTCTGACATCATCTTTATGTAATCTGGTCATGTTGCATCTTTTACAAATTGCTGCATCTGTTACAACATTGTGGTTGCATTTTGTTGTGTCTTTTGCATGTTTTTTGATGTGTTGCTGCAACTTGTTACACAGTTTTACTCCCATGTATTTTATGTCGTTTTCCTCGTTTACTCTTCTAAGGTGTTTTGGTCTTGTTGCAACTTCTGCATCAGTTGTTGCCTTGTATCTTTTACGATGTTTTCATCTTGCTTTGGCATTTTGGTTTTGCAGGTGATTATATGCTGTATTCATGGTGTTTAGTCTTTTACATTGTTTTGCTCTTGTTGCATCTTTTCCTTCATTTTTTCTGTCTTGTTACAATATTTCCGTACATTATATTTTTGTCTTTTGCATCTTTTACAATGTTTTTGTCTTGTCATGTATTTTTACAGATTTTTGGTCTTGCAGCACATTTTACATCATTTCTTTGTCTTACAACTTCTACATCTTGCTGTGTCTTGTTTTGCTTGTGTTACATCATTTAGAATCTTTTAAAGTTTTACATTTTATAATCATAAAACATTTCTATAATTTTTTTTTTCATTTAGCATTTTACTTAAACTTCATACATTTCAACGTGCTAATTTTCATCCTTTTGATCTTTTTTTTTTTTTTTTTTTTTTTTTTTACATCCTTCTGTCCTTATGTCATTTGTAATGTTTTTTCTTCTTCTGCATCTTCAGTTTAAAACCACAAATATCCATCTAACTTCTTCAGCTTTAATTCAGAACCAAAGCCAGAAAGAAAAAAAGATTTGACATTTATTACCTCATTTATGGATTTCGACTGGTATAAACATTTTTATAGCGACAATATTGTCATATCGCTCAGCCGTACTATCAGAGATCACAACAGCTTTAGTGTGAGCTTTTCTCTCCTAACATGGTCCATCAGCTCTCGTTAGATTTTCACCTGCAGATGAAGTCCAACATCGAAACTGTACGTGAACGCAACACCCGGATGATAAAGTTGGAGAGTCACCTGTAAGTCGTTGTTGTTGGCCATCATGTGGACTCAGGTCGGTGTCTGGGTGTCCGCAGCCGTCAGTCCATCGAGGACAGTGAAGTTGAAATCCTCCAGAGGTTAAATATCTGTAGCCCACTCGTGGGTAACACTCAAGAGTCCAGGTGGAAGCGCAGTTCAGTGCACCAAGCTTCACTAAAACCACATGAATGTCTGTTTAACATAGTGAGGAGAGGACAGCAGGTGAACGCACCACCATCTCCTCCACCTCCTCACAGCAGGAATGGAACTCTTCTTCTTCCACGTCCACTCTGATGAGCATCACGCAGTGCAGAGGGTCCAGTCCTGGTCTCAGACCTGCTGCAGGATGTCTTCTCATCCTCAGACAGACCCCAGACCCTCCGGGGTTTACAGCAGCCGCAGCCTGCTGTGCTCTGGTGGGGACAACGAGGACACGCACCCTGCTCGCTCTGCGGACGGCTCAGAGCCCGGGGAGGGATGCGGAGGACAGGGAGCCACCGCGAGGGACAGATTAACGGGACAGCACGAGACTTCCGGCTCAGACCTTCAACGTAAAGCTCACATTAGTCGAAAACATTTGTATCATGTTTTTCATATATTTCACCAATGGAACATGGTATTTTTAACCCTTAGAGGCCCATCAGGTCATTTCTGTTTTTTATTTTCATTCGGTGATCCTTATGGCTGTGTTACATGAATTTCTGCTTCTTTTTTTTTCACATTTTTGTTTATTTAGGTTAAGTCAGTTACTATTATAGATCACTACTGACACTTTCTCTACCCTCTGCTATAAAATCATCATAGGCCTATATCAGCATTTTTGCCGTGATTTTAACCCTTTAAATGCCCATTTCAAAATGTGATGACACTTGTTTTATAGGGGAAAAAAAAAAAAAAAAACATATCGTTAGCTTCATAGCATAATTGCATAAGTAATATTTCTGGCCAAATTGCGATATCTGTGTCAATGTTAGGAGAGTAAAATTACGCAAATATCACAATTTGGCCAAAAATGCACAATTATACTATGAGGCTGACAGCATGAGATATGTACCATATCGTACATGGTGAAGGAATGTGGCATTATCAGAGTATGGGACATGTAAAGATTAGAAAGCAACACTGACTTCATTGCATTAGTATTTATGTGAGATTAAAAATGTGATTTCATTGTAATTCAATGAGGCATTTTTTTTTTCCAATGAGGGTGAATAAAAAGTGCATTTAAAGGGATCCACAACAGTTAAACTACAAAAACTACAGTTGTAGCAGAAGCTATAACTACATTAACAGAAGCTACTCTTCCTGGGGTCTTTTATGATTCAATTTGTATTTAATACATTACAAGATGAATCTGGGTAAAGATTATTAGATCATTTCACCTGTATTAAAGATCTTACATGCAACTTTTGTAGATGAATGTTAAAGAGAATTAACCTCTTTGACACATTTGATATCTGTATTTGGTGCACATTTACACTTTGACAGTATATTAAAACATAAAGTATTTCTAATTGTGTGAACCTAACATGATATTAAATATTATGTAGTTATTTTGTGTTGTTCCCATTATATAATTGCTTCTCATAGCTTCTAAAATTATTTATTATTAATTAATTTACTTTTATTTTATTTTATTTTTATTTATTTATTTATTTATTTATTTATTGGTCATTTTTACTGTTGACGAAAAAACATGTTTTACTTGAACATATTTCCAAAGTATCTTGAACTGTAGTGGCAGAGTCGTGCACTTTTATTTTGAAATGACACTGCCTGTGCTGTTATTGCGCATTTCTTGCGCGAACTTCACGCAGCCGTGTCTCTGCTGGCATCCGAGCGCCCTCCTGCTCAACCTAAGCCTGTTGATCATGTGAATATCAAAGCTAAGGAAGAGGATAACGTTAGTCGGTTCACCGTAAAACCTCCATCAGAACCAACATTCATGCGCCATCACTGCTGTGACGGAGACATGAAGCCTTTAATATGATACAGATACAGTCACATGCACAGTTATAAATAATACAATATACAATGAAATGTATTCATGTATCTGCAACCAACAGTAAATAGTAATTACACATAGCAAACGACATAAAAATATAATTATTAATGTATTAAAAAAAAAAAAAAAAAAATCTTAAGAGAGTAGCTCTTGTATATACACCAGTGTCGGCTGCTCGTCTTTCAGGGAGGGGAAGCTCATTGTCGGCTTACATCAAAAAAAATGGTCAAGCTATTTAAACAAAAATTCGGCCCTCCGTTCCTTTTTAAGAAAATGGTCAGTGACCTTATCGTACCAAGTAGGCGTCTTTTCCAGGGACTTGACCAGTGTCCCCTCAATGGCCAGAAGAGCTAGGCTGCTTAGATGGCCTTGGCCCATTTTGTTGCGGGTGTAGGACTTGAGCCTTTTTAAACAAAAGAAGCTCCTTTCACTCCGACCTAGCCACCAGTATGATTGATTTAACCAGGGGCGATTCTAGGATCTGACCTTTGGGGGGGCTCAGCCCCTTGAAGCAGCCAACATCCATTCTTGACAAAGAATTATTAGGCTGTTGAATTTAATCCAGTTTTTTAAAATTTCTTAGAAAAGGCAAAGATTTTTCATGAAAGCATACATAACAAGAATGTGTGATAATCCAACCATGATCTCTATACAGGGGTGGACAAAATAATGGAACACCCTTCACCTCAAGATGATAATGCCCCAATCCATACAGCTAGAATGTTAAAGAATGGCATGAGGAACCATTCTAATGAAGTTGAGCATCTCGTATGGCCGGCACAGTCCCCAGACCTCAACATTATTGAGCATTTATGGTCAGTTTTAGAGATTCAAGTAAGACGTCGATTTCCACCGCCATTGTCTCTAAAAGAGTTGGAGGGTATTCTAACTGAAGAATGGCTTAAAATTCCTTTGGAAACAATTCACAAGTTGTATGAATCAATACCTCGGAGAATTGAGGCTGTAATTGCCGCAAAAGGCGGACCTACACCATATTAAATTATATTTTGTTGATTTTTTAAGGTGTTTCCATTATTTTGTCCAACCCCTGTACAAGCTCTACTGACATACAATCCCACCACTATTATCAGCTGTTTCACCAGATGACAGTCTAATAACATCTTAAACCTATGATGTATAATATTAATGATTAAGGATGAACAACTTTTCTAAAAAATTAGTGAATGTAAACTGAGGAGAAGGCTCAGTTGACCACAGCTGTCTATTATATTGTGTCTCAGCTATTTGGCCTATTAAGGGATAAAAGACCATACTGAACTTTAGGCTATTTTTGGGCTATTTCTAAAAGCCTATGCCTTCTAAATGTGATTTAGTACTGTGTAAATATGATATGGAATTATGTGCTGTCCATGACATGGAGGAAGGTAGTTCATGTCTCAGTACATAGCCCTTTTCCACCAAAAAGAACCTGGTGCTAGTTTGGTGCCGGTGCTAGAGCCAGTGCTTAACTGGTTCCAACCTGATGCCTCCAAAGAACCGCTTTGCTTTTCCACAGGCCAAGAGCCAATCGGAGCCAAGTCAGAGCCGCGTCATTACGTCTTCGTAAAACGTGATCACGGGACTGGGTCTGGTGTGGGAGATGCTTGCCCAGAAGCAAGCGCTGCTCTTCTGTTTACAGCCTATATTGCAATCCACAGGCAAAATCACAAATATCCACTGGCATTTGTGATTAATATAAATATGTGGGTTTCTATATTACATACACACAAACATAATACATGGATAGTCTGTAAACAGATAATTAGTGAGGTCAGCATAACAGTATTGTTACCCAAGTTCAGGCGAGGCATAGGAAAACACAGACAATGTGAACTTGAAGCATTTCAAATGGGTTTATTCACACAAAAATTAATAAAAAGGCTAAAAAGATGTTTTAAAAACTTTACAAAGGGAAGTAAAATCCAGGTGCTGTTGGTGTGAATCTGCCTCCTCGTCCGTGGACAACAACTGTAAAGGACAAAACAAAGAAACCATGCTTTAATTGGACATGTTCTCCCCAATGTGGACAACAACCCTGTCTACTGGAACACGGTTCAGTTCTGCCTTCTATAAACCCACCGAGGAAACGCGTATCGGACACAACACTGAAATGTTATTGTTAGCTTGTTGTTAGCATACCAGCAGTTAACGTTTTAATGTCCGTAACGTTTGTAGCTCGCTTTAATCTCCAAAGCGGACTTTTTGTGAACCATTAACCATGCGTTTGAGAAACAAAACTTACCAGTTTCGCTTGCCGCTGTTTGAACAACAGACTCGTCCACAACCCAAAGCCTCCAGTCTGTGTCTGCTGTGTCCCAGTGCACCGGTAGTCAAATTAACCGGCCTGTCCCCTAAAACCCAGTCCAGCATGTCCAATGTGGGATTCTTTTCGGCTGGCTGTTTGGCCCCAGCTTAGCCCAGCTCAACGTTAGTACCTGCCTGAAACCTGTTTGGCACCGGTTTCGCCGGTGCTTGGGCACAAAGAACTGGTGCTAATTCAGGCACCGGCTCTGACCCAGTTTGGTAGAAAAGTGGTATCTGTGCTACAAAGGTGGACGACTGCAAGCAGGGTTGCAGGGAAAATGTGGACTGGATTTTCAATGATGTGGGCATACTCTACTGACCCTTTGCATCAGCGTCATAGTTATCACGTGACTAGGGGTGCAGCGCCATGGTGGACGGCAAGAGCGACACAGCAAACAAATGACTGAGCGACGGACTATGGCTACCAGCACTGACAATAATGTTTTGGAGTCGTCCTGCGAAGTGACTCACCTTACTGGACGGCACAAAGAACACTATTTGGAGAAACTAGTGATAGCAGGGCTAGCTACCGACCCATACCTTCTCCCTCCTGATGTATTAATGGATCTAGCAAAGTCCTCCAGTCTACCGGAGTTTAATGCACATGATCTGTACAATTCTGTTATAAATGGAGCATCCCCATACACAGGTGCTGATCTTAAAGCACACAGAAGGCTGGATGCTTAACAGTTCTTAGTCTCAGGTTAGATTGCCAAGTTGCTGAACTGCGCTCACGGCAGAGGAATGTATCTCAAAATGGTAAAGGAAAGATACAGCTAACGTTAGCTAGCTAGCTGTGTATGTTTTTAACATGTTTACCCCAGCATGCCATCAAAACTCAAATAGACTGTAACCAAAAGCCGCTCTAATTAACTAACATTGTGTAATAATGTTAGTGGCTGTCATAAGTAGCGTACAATCTTAACTCTGTTGTTGAAATGTCTACCTTTCTACTATCTACACACAGTAATATGTGAATTTCCACCACTTGAACATATGGCGCAGCATAAGTACAATAACAGTATATCATATAACGTAGTGTAGTTGATAGAAAGGCAGCCACTAAAACAGCAGAGCTAATATTGAAGGCTACTTATGACAGCCACTGGAACATAGTAGCTCATAGTAGTTAACCCAGTCTAGCCACCTAGCTAGCATTTGGTGGTGCTAATGTGCTATCAACAATAACAGAGCCTGCTCTATCTTTAATATCAGGTCCATCAGAGCCAGGCTCTGTCTGCAAACTAGCTGAAACCATGGATGTCTTTGAAGAAGCATGGAACTGTTGTGTGCGACCACTGTACGTGTAAAGCAGGGTTAAAAAACAAACATAAACGCGAACGTTCAGATCAAATTCTATATTAGCCAGTTTGCCGTCCAGTGTGCAGTCCGGCACTTCCGCTGTCCGTCATGGCGCTTGTTTGCGGCGCGAACAGAGCGTGACGTAATGTGCAAAGGGTCAATACGGACAGGTGGAATGTACTGGATAAGGACGCACTGAAGGGTTTCTACCTAAGTGAAGGGAAACTGACAGATTTTTGATCATATTTAAGTTAATAATGACAGTTTATATGATTATTTATTTAAACTCATATTCTGGCCACATTATATTGAACTTGTCAGAACTTTTTTGTAAAAAAAAAAAAAAAAAAAAAAAAAAATTAATAAGAAGCACCAAATTATTTAGGGGGGCTTAAGAATATTTTAGGGGGGCTTCAGCCCCCCTAAAATAGGCCTAATGACGCCACTGGATTTAACTATTTACAAAACGATATGAAACTCGAACAAGAAATGATTAAATTATGTAACTGAAACAAGAAAATGTTGAAATTATGTTAAATTGAAACAAGGAAGTACAATGAGTGTGTTTTATTTACAGGGCAAGAAATGAACCGGTAATTTCATAGTGGTAACTCTCGATTTCACAAGCAGAATGCACGACGGTATTAAACTGAACTCTGTCAAGTGAAGGAGTATATCTCAAAATAGCTGTCAATCAAACGGAATTCAGCCTTTCGACTGATCCTCCAATCAGCATGTGGAAGCTCAGTGTCCAGCCCAGCCGAGGTCTGCCCACAGCTCCATTCACCCCAGAGACGCTGAGTGTCCGGGGACGGGGACAACATCGTGGCATTTATCCAATTACCATCCAGTTTTGAGGCAATGAAAAAACTGTTTTCATGAAGTCCCATTGAAGTGCTTGGACGCTGAGCTTCTACGGGCAAATGCATTGACCATAGATTGTATGAGAAAACAGCGCAACGGGAATGTATGAGAAGTCAACAACATCAAGTCCGTTGATTTATGATAAAGCTGATTCTGAACGAGCTCGTCTTTGAGATGAACATGTTCTTACACGTTTGTAGTCAATGAAATGTCAACACAACCGTACATATTTGACCATTTAATTTTTGTAATTTTAGGAGAAGCTGAGCTTCCCTTGCAGTCTTTGAGAAATTGCCTCTGATATACACATATATTTGCAGTCTTGCAGCTGTGTCAATAAAGTGCATGGTAAATTTCTTACATTGTCCTGTTAAGGCTCAGAGTTTAGCAGGTGGATGGTTTGGGGGTAAAAACTCTTCTTAAGCTTCTCAGTTTTTGTCCTCAGACAGTGGCAGCAGGAACAAGAGAGACCATTGTTGCTGAGTGGATAGTCTCTAGGGTTTCTGGATCTTCTGAGCCCTTAACCACCAACTTTTTGTACAAATTTCCTGCAGGTTGAAGAGGCAGGGTCTGATAGTCCACCCCACTGAACACTGAACGGACCACTCTTTTAACAACCAGGGAGTCCAGTCTGGTGCTGTTTTGAGTTGAAGATCGGATGTCCTTCCTTGGTCCATTTTGGTCGGTAGCAACCACTGCAGACCAAGAACACCCAACAAGATCTGAGGTTGTGGAGATGCTCTGACCCAGTTATCACCATTACAATATGACCCTTATTAAACTCTCTCATTTCCTCATGTTGCTTATTTTGCTGCTTCCAACACATCAGCTTTGAGGACTAAATATTCACTTGCTGCCTAATATATCCAACCCAGAGAAAGGTGTTATTGTGATGAAATAATCAGTATTATTATCTCTTCTCCTGTCAGTGGTTATAATGTTATATGTCCTCCGTGACTTGTTTGCCAAACAGAAAATATTTTTGAGCAAAAATGTAGCAAAATCTTTCCAATGTTCCTGTGATGATGCACCTAAGCAGATGGAACATAAATATTCTTGGAAAATTAGTGGCATTAAATGATGAATAAACAGATTAATAGTGTCACTAATGCCATCATAAAATATTTTTGCATGTATTCTTTTGTGCTGTGTCAAGTAACACTAAGCTGCTGTTGGCAAATCAACACAGAGAGAAACCCAAATGTTTACATGTACTATAGGAATTCCTCCTGCTGCATATAAACCGATGGTAGATTTACAAAGTCCTTCACTGTATAATTTAGCTAAAATTGAACTAAAATGGATTTTTAAAAAAAGGGCAGCTCTGAAGGATGGGGAACAGGACTGATATGGAAAATGTAACTGAAGTAAACAGGACTAACAGGAGGAGATACTGATGTTATGTGATATGTGAGGTACAGAAACACCCAGAGAACACCTCCCTCCCTCCCTCCCACCACCACCTCACTTGTTACATATATCACCTCAGGTAAACAGCTTCCAGTTACAGTGTATTTTAGATGTCCAATACACTGTTATAACTGAGACTGGTGGGAATTTCCTGAGGGGCTTTGGTATATAAATGTAAATGCTACTTGAAATACAATTGTGATGGTCTGAGTATGAAAACTGAACCCACATGCAAGACCCAGAGACCGACGTTAAAGTTCAGTGTTTATTAAACACGAAGTTAACTGACAATTCTCTGATAGTGATAATGAACAGAATCTTGAGAACACAGTACCCCGGGTTCTTCTCAGGGTTAGTGAAGCGGACCGGAGGCGAAACCCCACAGTCTGGACCGGTAAAGCACGTCGGGAGTCCGACTAGGGGGAAGCAGAGGGAAGTCAGTAGCAGAACCAGGTCATACACGTGCAGGCAGACGGAAAGGCAACAGGACATAGGGATCAGGCTAGCTCACGTACCGTAAAACAGGCGAGTAGGTCGAACACACATAGAATCGTTGGAGGCAGAGGCACAGACAAGGGTAAGGCAAAAAGCAGGAGTCAGAGAAGGCAAACCAGTAGTGATGGGTCCGGCAACACCGATGCGTCGGCACATGCGTCGAGCTCATGGAGCAAACCCCGTGTCGGTGCGCGTATCGCTTTAAGAAGTCACCGATACAGTTGCTGTGTCGCTGTGTCACTGTGGCGCCAAACTGTGTTTAAAGGGAAGCGCATCTGTCACGGGATGTATCCCAAATGACTGCCAACATTTTGTAGCGCTTTTTTTTTTTCCTCTATCTGTCACTATGGAGCCCAGCAGGAAAAGAAAGGTTTCAGCCGTGTGGGATCACTTGATCTTATTCGCCAACAAAGTTATTTGTTTCTATTTCTTTGTTTCATCTGATCCTCAGTTTCCACTGGATCTGTCAGAATTAAAATCCATTTCAAAGTTACCATTAATTCAGTGAATTAAAGTAAGTTTTATTCATTCATTTCATTTTTACTGCAGGTTAAATGTCGCATCTGTCAAACAGAACTATCATACACAAACAAAAGCACATCTTCAATGCTCAGGCACTACAGAGCACTTCATGAAAATGAGGACACAAACCGGCCTGCACCAGGAATGAACACAGGTAGGCCTATACAGGCATTTTACAACTTCTCTGTGGTCGCTGTATTGGTAATTTATGCATATTATGTTTGTATTACTTCTTTTTTTTTTTTTTTTTTTTACCACCAAGCCTCCAGGAAACAGATCTTGGACGAGGCTGTACTGAATTTTATCTTAAAGGACTGCCAACCTCTCAGCATTGTGGAAAGTGAGGGGTTCAGGGAACTCCTTCAGGTCCTTGAGCCTTCATATGTTTTGCCAACCAGAAAGGTTTGTACAGCAAATGTCTAGGGAATAATTTCAATATATTGATTTTCTTTTAAAACTTGGTTTTATTTTCAGACTGTGAAAGAAATGGTTGCTCAAAAATATGGAGAGGAACGGGACCGAGTGAGAAGGGAAGTACAGCAAGCTGTGGCAGTGAGTATTACAGCTGACATGTGGACATCTGTGAACATGGAGGCTTACTTGGCTCTTACCTGTCACTACATTAATGAAAATATGCAGTTGTGTACATCTGTGTTAGGAGTGCAGCACTTTCCACAAAGTCACACTGCTGACAATTTGGCCCAAGTCAAAATGGGCATGATGGATGACTGGGCCATAACTGATAAAGTAAAGTGTCTAGTGACCGATGCAGCGCCAAACATGATAGCATCAACAAGAAGCCTAAACATCTGCCATTCAATCTGCATCGTACACACTTAATTTATTAGTAAAAAAGTCATGCGATCAAATACCAACACTTACAGCAATAAGAAACAAATCCAGGCAAATTGTTTCCTACTTTAGATCAAGCGCTACAGCAAAAGAGAAGCTTGCTCAAGTGCAGCAACAGATGGGACGGCCAACCCTAAAACTCATCAATGAGGTACCAACACGCTGGAACAGCACACATCAGATGCTATCAAGGCTACATGATGAGAAGGAACCAGTGTGGGTATCTCTTGCCTCGCTCAGCACTAACATTACTCCACTGACGGCAGACGAGTGCACAGTCAGAGCAGAGACACTGCTTGTGCTTGCTCCTTTCTATCAGGCCACAGTGGAGTTGTCAGAAGAGAAGAGAGTTTCTGGGTCCAAGGTCATCCCAATGATGAAAATGCTTTATCATGCACTTGAGCATAATGCTTCAAATTTGCACACACCTGACGGAATACAACTACATGAACACCTTAGGCGTCGTGTCACTGACACTGCTTCCAATCTGGAGTCACTGACTGTGTTGACACTATCAACACTTCTTGATCCAAGATTTAAATCACTCGGTTTCCAAAGTTCCAACAAATGTAGCGAAGCAATAAGTAGACTGAGAGCTGAATGTGCTGCTTTAATGGGCCACACATCAACTGAGCCACAGCCTGGACCTTCCTCGGCAACAACTTCAGGCATGTTATTCAGCCTTATCTGTTTATTTGTGCATTTAATTGTTTGCAAATCATGTACTAAAATACCCATCTGTTGTTTCTTAGACAACCTGTGGCAATATCTGGACAATGAAGTCGGCAGGCAAACCACCAACACCAGAGCAGATGCAATAATTGAGGTCCAGAGATACATGTCAGAAGGACACATCCCCTGTTCCAGTGATCCACTGAAATACTGGACAGTCAAAGAAGAAATTGCCCTCACCTGTTTCAGCTCTCTTTACAGTTTCTTTTGCACACCAGCCTCCACGGTGCCATGTGAACGATTATTTTCTAAAGCCGGAGAAATTGCATCAAAAAAGCAAAATCGGCTGAAGGCCAAAACTTTGGAAAGGCTTATTTTTTTGAATAAGAATTTGTAAAAAAAAAAAAAAATAAATAAATAAAAAATCCCAGTCCACAAGCATCCTCATTCACAACACGTTCACTTAGATTTTCATGTTATGATACATGTTCACATTATTTATTGACTGTATCTAAAAATATCAAAGATATTTTAAATTTAAATGAAGATATGAAATAATACAATATAAAATACAATGACTTAAATTATATTATTGTATATACTAGGTCATTAAATCAGTGTCAGTTGAGTCTGTACACTAGGTTGCCTGTAGGGATTTTTAAGGTCCAGCAGGTGTCAGTATTCATTGACACAGTATCAACACAGTGTGTCGTTGTGTCGACACGCTTCATGAGGTCTCATCAACCCATCACTACAAACCGGGTCAAAAACAAACAGACGGACGGACGGACGGACAGACAGGATCCAAAAAACGCTGGTAAGTACAGGCACAGAGGCAAATACAAACTGGCAACAAACAGGGGAAAACACAGGGCTTAAATACACAAGAGGAGGGAAGACAATGGAGACACAGGTGGAACAATCAGGGCGGGGACAGGTAATCACACAGGTAACACAGATTAGGGACAGGAAGCAAAGACACCAGACATGACACACGAGGAGAACTTAACAAAATAAAACAGGAAATGACAGACAAGACGAACAAGACAGACAAAACCAGACTAACGTCTGGGGACAGATGTGACAACAATCACAAATTAGAAATAAATGGAAGAGTGTGGGAAATGATTCAGCAGTATTAAAATATGCTTGTATTTCATTGTAGACAATTCAAACATGCATTCATTTGTAAATTTACATCCATTCCTCACACTGAAGATGCAGAACATTCAAGAAAAAGTCAGAACAGGAGCAATTAAGGACAAGTAATGAAAGAACAGTGTGACGTGAGCAGGCATTCAGGAAAGGTCTAGACCTTAATGAATAAAAACAGGGCAATTGTGTCCAGTTTGACAATAAATGCAGGAAAAAAATATTGAACTGTTTAAGAACAATGTGGAAGGGGTTTGGACAATCCACTGCATTGCAGATTTCTGTGTTGCAGAAATAAATGATGAGGCTGAAGTAGATCATGGTGATGTGGATAGTTCACATAAGACTTTCTTTCTGATCAGTAAAGACTGAATTTGCATTAGTGTCTGTAACTCCATACTGCAGAGGTTCTCTACGGTAATCCTGAGCCATGTGTTTTTACCAGCCATAGATAAAAGTTGTTAATGCGGTGTTGAGTAATCACAGTGTTCAGCTTAGACTTTAACCATAACCATTTCCACACAGGAATACATTTAGATTCTTCGAATGTTTCAGCACTGTAGAGGCTGAAATATCCAAATTCATTACTATTTTCCATTGAGGAACATTGATATTTCACTCTTAAAGACCACAAACCATTTTTGTAACAACCACAAAATAAATTTTTCTCCACATTGAACCTTTCCTGTGTGATTTATCTATATTATTTTATTCTCTGCATTTTCAGTGTTTAGCAATTGGTTTCTTATATTTTAATTTAATGACTGTAAATATGTTCATAAGCTCAGAGTAAACTCAAAGGTGTGTGGTCAAAAGTGTAGAAAAAATTATTATTTTTTTCAACAAAATATATCATTAACTGAACATAAAAACAAGTGTCTCCAACCACTGTCTTTTATCCAACTCCATGGGTTTTACTGTTGAATCAATGTTGTAGAAGGTGACGGTGTTTCCATGTTCACTACGAAGCCTCTGAACGTCCAAATGGGTCATATCTGATGAGCATGAAAAGACGACAAACTGCATTTTAAAGCAATTATTTACATGTATTGATAGATTTAGTGGATCAACAGTTATTAAACATTTTAGGTATTTCAAGGTCAAGGTGTCTTTATTAGTCTCCCTTGCGAGAAATTTATCTGGGACAGAGGAGGGCCACTGCACAGACAACACATATCACTCATACAACAATGAAAATAACAAACATCCAGAAAAAAATAAATAAGTGGAAAAAAAAGTGCAATGCATTATCACATTGGTTAAGAACAAAAGTGCAATGTGCAAATTCAGCATTATGTATAAAAATAATACAGAACAGAACACATCCCTTACACTGTTATGCACATGGTTATCTGGATGACCTTACTGGCTTCCTGTCTTTCTGTTCATCTCGGGTAATATGCTCATTAATGAGCTTCACTGACAAAGGGATGAATGAGAGTTTGTACCTTTGTGCTTACATAGTGGATCCCTGTACCTTCTTCCTGAGTTAAGAATTTATTCCGGTTGCAGTGCATGAGGGGTATTTGATAAAATATTGTCTGCCTGTCTGAGGGTCATTTGTTCAAACAGGTCTTGGGGGGTTAGAGGTGCTAGACTACCGATGACTTTCCCAGCTGTCTTTAACAGATGAAGTATATGAGCTTTTGACTTCACAGTCAGATTTCCAAACCATCTGGTAATTCCATACACACACTCAATTGTTACTCTGTATTTTTACAGACACCAAAAAGCCTGAGTCGACAGAGGAAATGCAAGTGCTGGTGGATTCGATGCATAGACACTTGCCACTTGCGTGTGCCACTTTAAGTCGTTGTCGATATTCACACCTAGGTATTTGTATTGTAATGATAAATTCTTTCCTGCTACTTTTTCGTTATACTGGATGGAACAACTATAAGATCCAATAATTTCCCCCTGGGATTAATAAAGCACTCTGATTCTGATTCTGATTTGAGGCAAAGAGGAGAGTACAGGCAGGGTGGAGAAAAGTGTCGAGAGTGATGTGTGATAAAAGAGGATCTGTAATAGTTAAAGGAAATGTAAACAGGACAGTAGTGAGACCAGCCGTGTTGCACAGTTTAGAGGCGACTGCTCTAATGAAAAGAAGGGAGGCAGAGCTGAAAGTGGCAGAGATGAAGATGTAGAGATTTTCTCTGGAAGAGACAAGGATGGACAGGCTTAGGAACAAGCATATCAGAGGGACAGCTCAGGTTGGACGAAGGGAGAGAGAGGACAGACTGAGATGGTTCAGACGTGCAGAGGAGGAATAGTGAGTATTTTAGTAGAAAAATGATGAAGATAGAGCTACTAGGCATGAGGCAAATAGGAGATTTATAGATGTGGTGAAGTAGGACATGCAGGTAGTTGGTCAGACAGGGTCAGATGGTAGCAGAGGATTTGCTGAGGCAACATCTAAAGGGAGCAGCTGAAGGTAGTAGCAGATTTAGTAAATCTAAATAAAGTTTGGCCAAATATCTTAGAAGTTGAAATGTACTTAATTTGGTCATGTTAATACTTTGACTGCATTAAGTGTGGCTTTAAATCCGAATTTAATATATTCAATATTATGAACCACTTTGTTTTCAGAGTTTTTATTTCCAGGTAATGAATGTTCATCGTTTTTACAGTGTCCAGCCTGATTCAGTGGTGCTGACTCCCATTTATCATCATCCTTTGGTGTTCATCCTTATAAAATGAGTCTTACTCCAACTGACTTCACACAGTTTTATTGAAATACTCAGTGATTTTAGGACATTTAATACTGAAAACAATTTGGCCACTGGCACATCAACATCAAACACAAGAAGAAACTGATATGCAAAACAAGAAGATCATATATTTTCAGAAAACACAAACCATTACATATTGATTATATTGCACAGAATAATTACACAAAGTATAAACGACTCGGATGTTGAGGCACTGTCGACCATAACATAAATGATAAAGGTGCACATAAACAGTAGGCCCACTCCCATAGATGCATGCATTGTAATGTTAGTTGTGCATATTCATATGTAAGGATATAAATTAATAAACACTCTGGTGATATGATAATGTAACAGAATTAGCAGCAAACAGCAGCAGTACCTATCGTTTTACACAAACATGCATTTTCAGTATAAACTGTTAAATGGTTTACAAAACTATACTTGTACATGCTGCTTTCAAAGTCATAAATATTCATTGGGTTTCATGTAAGACTTCAGTTTCATATAAACTTTGCATTAGCAGAGTGTATGTTTAAAGGGTATATGACAGATATAAATATAAAAGACATATCTTAGATTTATTGTAAATCAACGTCATTGTGACAACTTGCAGCCTAAGCTCAACAGTGGCGTCTCACTCATGCAGCCAACAGGTGGCAGTGTTGTTTTCATTTTATTTTTTATCATTTCTACGCTGTCAGACTTACTTCACCAACCACACAGACACAAACACAAACACAAGTGCCTTTTCTCTGCACAAAAGACTTTTTTCACCACAGGTTTTCAGACAGTACATAAACAGGATTCCCACACATTTTTACTTTCTTTTCTATTTTAAAGGAACAATGATATAATTTCCATAACATGAACGGAGGTGTCTTTCAGTTGAATACTATACGAAATTAAATAGGCCTAATATCTACCTGATCACTGGTAACCCATTCATTTCAGTGTCAATGCATTGAACCAAGTCTAAATTATGTAGTTTAGGTTGTGTTTCAGATGTTGAACACCAAAAATAGTAGATGTTCCCTTTTAAATAAAGTCTGTCAAGAGTGGAGTGGAGGTTAAAAGGTTAAGCTATAAGCTGTTTTCCAAGGTTTGTAATAATATAGATTCAACATTATGCAAAAATGCATTGTTTTAGTCCAACAAAGGCACAAAAAAGCCTTTTTTTTGGGGTGGTGGTGGTGGTGAAGGAGTCAAGATTCCAAAGCCCCTGGGGGTCTGGTATTATGCCCTCCATAAAGAATATCAGCTCTTCAACATGGATCATAGTGATTTTTTGCATCAAAGTAGAGAAAACCCCACCTTAGATTATTTATAATTATTTCATTTTCCCCTACTATTTCTTAGTCTCTTTGTTGTAATGTCAAGTTGATAGGGTATTTTAAGAGCTGCCATAGAATCAGACTATTAAAAAATAGGTTGTGTTTTGTTAGAGTAAAGATTAAAAAAAAAAAAAAGGCATTCTAGTACCAAAAAATCACAAACCAAAGAAACACCTGAGCTCTACTGCATTGTTTTAAAATTTCTGTCATTATCCCTAACGATGTAAACCCCCATGGCAGTTCCAGGGGGAAATTCAAGAGGAAAAGTTGCGTCATAGTAGAGATTCTGAATGCATGTGAACTGAATCTCAGTTTTTCACCACAGATATTCTGTAACTGTGGCTGTAGATACACACTTGTTTTGAATGTTAAATTTACTTTTAACTTTAAAATTATTTGTTATGAATATGCAATATTATTACTAATGTCATAATTTATCATGGTTTCAAAAGAAGTTTTCTCCACAGATCTGCATGAGTCTCATAGGCATAACTACTGTAATTTAAAATTGAACTGAAAAAGGACAGTTTTGCCAAAAGGTGACTTAATTCCAGACCTTTCAAAACCTGTACCTGTGCAGGAACCCTGTGAATATGACAGCTTTATGATTACCAGATTTTTTTCTGTTACAAGTAAGTGTATCATCATGTCTCTGATATGTGGTAAAAATAAAATAAGTAACACAACCGCACCATGTATTTGACAAATGTGTCAAAATTCAGACATAAGCAGCCTTGTGTTGAAGTGAACACATGATAACAACTGTTTAACATGGGTGTACTCCCACCCCCTTCACCCCCCCACTCCCGCTGTACATTGTCTCATCTCAGAAACTCTCTCTCTGTCCCTCTCTCTCTCTCCATGACATCAGTGGTAACCCCGGAGACTCCCCAAGCACCAACCGACCCAGGAAGTGAGGTTACAACTTTGGAATGTGAGAGTGAAGACAACAACTCTCTCCCCTCAACTCTTCAACACCCACCCACCGCCCACCACCCACAGCACCCTCACCCCTAGAAGCAGCACCCTCTTCCCGTCTCCCACCTCCCTCTCTTTGGCAGAACAAGGCCTTCTTGTCCTCTTCTCTCACGCCCCCTTCTTCTTCCTCCATGACTGATGAGTCTATTAAGTCCATGAAAATCTGCCTGTCCAGTGAAGTCACAGTAACATTTACTGACCAGACAATGTACGATATAAAGGGAGAGTGTGTGAGGGAGTGCGGGGGTGTGTGAGGGGGGCTTCATCACAGCATCATATCCCGTAGGCTTTTTCACACTCACAAATAATCCTATTTGACACACGCAATGATTTGTTTCAGCTAAATTTTTTTAGTTCCCGTACACTTCACTATGAGTATGTACAAACATAGAAATCTACTCAAACTTACCTGTACATACAATTTGGCCTAAACAAAAGTCATACAGGGAAGAAACAAGTGCAATTTGTCATAGCTCAGTTCCTCATTTGAGAGGTTGGTCTCTCTCTCTCTCACACACACATATATATATATATATATATATATATATATATATATATATATGTATATATACACACAAAAGACACAATCCATAGAAGCCACACTGAACATGTGACGACAGTGCTTTGAAAGCAGCTACAGTGCACATCAGAGTAATGCCGTTATTAAGTGCTTCTGGATGGGAAACATGCTTTAATGTGAGGCTACACTATGTGATATGCATGCCTTTGGGACAGTAATCAATAACACGGAGCATCGATTCCATCTGAAATAAGGGTGTTGATCAAATATCAATTTTAAATAAGTTTGTGCAGTCATATGATGATATGACTTGTGATCGAACTGAAAGATCCATGATTGTTTTATCCAGGGATACTTCACTTACAGCCTGCAGACCAGAACACCAGCACACCCAGTGGTCGTTTTGTCATTCACAATGAAAATAAATGGATTCACACTAGGATTTTTGGAAAACTGTTTCATATATAATTTAGATTTCAAATTCCAGAATATAACACAATGTGTAGACCCAATCACAACTTTTGTAACTACATGCAGTTGAAGCTACAGCACATACAAATATATCAGATTTATCTGACAAAACAACCATATGCCAGTTCTTATACTTCATTTAAAGGTTCAATATGTAATATTTTTGGCATATCTTGTGCTTAGGTTTAGAGGAGCTGAAGAAAGGCATTTGGTGCATTTCCGGAGATGTATTTCATGCGTATTCTCAACTTTTCAAAAATGTTTAAGGAAGCAAAAGACACTTAAGTGAACAGGTCAGACATGAATCCAATTTCTTTAAAATTAGTTTTGATGTAGCCAACTTTTAAAGGTGC
This sequence comes from Sphaeramia orbicularis, assembly GCF_902148855.1. Classification (NCBI taxonomy): domain Eukaryota; kingdom Metazoa; phylum Chordata; class Actinopteri; order Kurtiformes; family Apogonidae; genus Sphaeramia; species Sphaeramia orbicularis. Next base: position 44,540,758 of record NC_043964.1, read on the forward strand.
GGGAGTAAAAATCAGGGGGAAAAACAACGGAATTTGAAAATACACACCTTCTTTAAGTAGCTCTGTCCTCTGCATCCAAATCTAAAGGCTAAATATAAAACCCAATCTTCTGACACTGTTTCATGCTGCAAAATTGAAAGTATTTTCCAAACTTCTGTGTCGATCCATGTAGCAGAGAAGAAGAATTGCATCTGAACAGCGATTAGCTGCCATGAGTGACAACAATTTCTGTTACTCCAGCCCAGAGTCCATAAAAAAAGGTCGAATTCTGGATTTCTCTCAGAAAGACCTGGCTCAGCCCGTTATTTTACTATAGAGAAAAAAATCTCTCCAGGTTATCTGTACTTCTTTGAACTAATCTCAATCATCGTAATCATAACTGGGATTTTTCTTTATTTATTTTACCTGATAAATATAGTTTATCACTGGCAATGCAAGTTGAGTATCCCTGCTCTAATCTTTACAGTAAGCTAACAGAAATAAGGTTATAACAGCTTCAGTTAAACTATATGTGAAAAACTGTATGTGATGTTTTACTAATGGCGATCTATACTGGAGATGTATATAAAATAGTGATGTTATACAGCAGTTTTAGCTTATTGCACATCCATGATTAATAAATGTATTGATTATTCAGATGCATATTGACAGGTTGATTATTTGACCTCAGTGCTGGGTCTCCACCTCCACCACAGTCCAGTCTCCAGGTGGGGAGCTGCCCCGGCTGTCTGGGGAGTAGCTGCTGACAGAGGTGACAGTCGCAGCAGGAGGGCTGAACTGGGGCAGCATGTTAGGCCACATGCTGCTTTCCAAGGGCTCAGGGTGCCCCCTGTACCTACAGGAAGGAGGAGCAGAGGTGGGCAGCCTCCATCTCCAGACAGCATTAAGGTCTGGTTGATGAGCTGCTGCACCATGTCCACCTTCTTGTTCCATTCCAGCTCCTGCGGAGGCACTGGACGCATTTGCCTCTGGAGATTCTGGGTAACACTCTGGCTGCAGGGAACCATCCTCCCAAACACCTCCACCCCCCTCTGTGTGTTCCTGTTGTGCTCTCCTCTTGCCTCGTCCTCCTCGTCACTGGTCTCCATGGCTTCGTAAATAGTGCAGAGGCCTGATGATGGGGAGATCATGACTCCAGTGGGGCTCCTCCTGAGCTGCTGCTGCTGCAGGATCTGCTTCTGTTGCATGCGGTACTGCTGCTCCAGCTCCAGCTGCCACTGCAGGACCTGCCTGCGGTGTCGGTGTTCCTGCTGCTGCTGTTGCAGCTGCAGCTGGAGAAGCTCCCGTCGCTGCTTCTCCAGCTGCTTCTGCTGCTCCAGCCTGAGCCTCTCCTCCTCCAACCACTGCCTCTTCTGCCTCTCCTGCTCCTGGCGGTGCTGCATCTCTCTCAACTTCTCCTGGTGCTGCTCTAACCTCCTCAACTGTTCACCACCAGTACGACCATCAGCACCAGGCTCTATCAAAAGTGGAGGGGGTGCAATTTTTGCAAAATGTGCTGCAAGAGTGGGATCGATGGGCCTCCTATTTCCTGGCACCAATGCCAAATAATGACCATTAGCAATAGGAACAGGTTTAGTGTGGTTGTGGTTCTGGTTGTCTTCCTGTGAGTGTGTTTGCAGCCTGTGATCTTCAGCCACCTCATCCCTCTTCTCGTCTCCTGTGAGACAGTTAAGGTCACTTGGTGCATCCACCAGAGATGCATGCATCAAACAGAACGGGTGGTACAACAGGGACTGGGATCAAGAGGGTTCAGGAAAGATTTGACACGAGAACAAAGGTGTAACTCAAAAGGAAAAGGGCTGAAAAACACAGTGACATCCACAACACAGGAAAACTATGCACAGTAGCTACAAACCAAGTAATCTAAAGCAAAACACTTCACTCTTAAATCTCAGAAGAGAATCATTAATAAAAACTGTGAACATTGCAGTAATGCTCATCAGTAGCACACTACATTTTACACTTCAATGCTTTTCATGTCTGTACGCATTTGGTTTCATTCTGAAGGATTTCACTGCTTTCAGCTTTGGCTTTACATATTATTTACAGAGTTTCTGCAGGTTTCATCCAGTTATTCTTAAAAAATTTAGACCATTCTGAACAGTGTAAGGGCTACTTCAAGTCCATACTAGCACAAAAGTATGAATGACATTCCACATTCTCCTTCGGTGTTTTCTTGCACAAGGTGCTTTATTTTCGGCAGGATTCATCTGTAAAATGTGCAGCTGTTCTAGTGTCTGATTCATGTTGTTTAACTATATTGTGATTAGTACCATTTTTCCTAAAAACACATTTAGATCCAAGATTGGAATCCATCCAACATAATAAAAATAAGTGTTATAGTAGAAATACTTAAGACTTAATACCAATGATCAAGTCAAGTCTTAAACCATGTTCAAGGACCTGCAGTAATCCTGTATTTATCATGCAAGACAGCGATGAGATATCCACAGTGCAATACAGATGGGCATTTGAACAGACAGACATGGGAGATAAATTGACAAAAAAAAAAAACATTTGATCAGAAACATATTACTGTATGGTGCACGATACAGTATGACTGTATGTATGTTAGGTCATTATTAAAAACAGCTGACTTCCTTATTTTAGTTTTTCTGTGGGTATCAGTGTACATTTTCAAACTGACTACGATGGTGTCCCAGAAGACAAACCTGTGACTATGCTTTCATAACCTACAATATACAAGGTTGGATAGGCCTGTCATAGTTATTAGAGAATAACCATATAATGATTATTATTACAGTGGTTAATTATAGAGATCATTTCAAATAATCATCTTGATTCACTTATGACATACTTTAAAATTTCTGCCATCATTTGACACAATTAACTGGCACATGTAGTTTATTTTGATCAATAGTCTAAAATTTCAGTAATAGCATTGTATGTTTAAGTTACATGCGCCCAATTTACTTTTCAGTTCTGATCCTTTTAACTCAGGGGTATTCAAATCCAGTCCTCGAGGGCCAGCATCTTGCATGTTTTTGATGTTCCCCTCTTCCAGCACACCTGGTTCAATTAATGATCAGCTCATCATCAAGCTCTGCAGAAGTCTGATAATGATGTAATGGCTTCCAGGTGTGCTGGAAGAAGGAAATCTCTAAAACATGCAGGATACCGGGCCTTGAGAACCAGATTTGAATACCCGTTTTAGGTCATCGTTTTACCAAATCCTCAGTAACTTGGCTGAAATACGCAAGGATTTGCATAGTTAAGTCTGCCATGTGTAATTTATATTAACAAAAGCAAATGCATTTTCATTTTACACCTTTCAAAGACATCTGTACCAAAATAAGGTGTATGCACACACTTAAACTATTATTAGACTTATATTACAGTGGTGACATGGAGTTAATACAGTTAATTGCAGTGTTTGTGTATGAAAAAGGATTAACTCAAATTTCAATATTCTAATGATCTTAAGTTTGGAGGTGGTCCAGGCTGACAAAAGGAGTGTGTTTGATTTGATACAGGGGTCTGGAGTGCTTCCATCAGGGTCTCGATGAGCAGGAGCAGGCAGGTCAGAGGATAAAGGCAGGAAAAGGAGAGCTTCAGAATTCAGACACTGAGATACATTCATGTGGCCATTCATGTGGCTTGTACAAAGAAGGGGACGTCCTTGAGTGTATGAGTGTGTGAAAGGAACACTGAGGTGGATGCAGACAGATCTGAGGGATTAAAACACTTGTACATCAAATTGTTGAGGAAAAAAGATATGTATGGTGCATTTACAGCCTAACTATTGGACTGTTAGCACTGCTACTCAAGGACTGTGACACTGGTCAATATGAACTTGTCATCAAGGTATAAAGTTCAACATGCTGGAAAAGCAGGACACTGGGACACCGGGACACCATTTGGATCACCTCTTAGATTTGACCAAAATTCCATTTTTCGATACAACACCATTGTATTGTGTTGCATCCTTTCCTGTTTACCAGTCATTCCCATGGTGAGGAGTAGGAGACGGCATGGGAAAATGAATCGTGTAAACATACAAACACAGTCAGTCGAACACAAGACAGTAAGTTCAGGCATGCTGGACCCATAGGGAAAATAAGAAACAGGAGCAAAATGCCTTGCAATGATGTTTTAATGGAATTTTGAAAGATAACCTACTGTGAACCATTCAATTATGAACATGTCTAGTGTAGAGTTGTTTCAAATTCATCAGGTAGTACACAGTCTTTCTGTTAGTTAAACATGCAATATACTGTTGAAATAGTAAACCAAACGCCCACTATGAAAACATTTCAGCAAAGTGAAAAGCTTAACTGTGAAAGCAATGTAGGACAACAGTCTCATCACAAAAATAGGCTAGTTGTTAGTCTCTTCTGAAACAAATGGTCAGCTAACTGAGGCTTGAAGCTTTAGCCACTTAAAACCAAATGCCTGCAACACATACTGTACGTGACTGCACGTTATATACCTTAACAACCTATGCAAAGAGCGTAGAACCTCTTAAAGCACACATTAAAAACACTTTACCAACTGCAACCTACTGCTCCCACACCTACCTCAAACAAATCTGCAAGGCCACAGAGCCGTGTTAATATCTAGCCTTTTTTATTTTGATAGCTAAAGAGTCTTGAAACAAGAATACAAACCTTTCAAAAGGAGCATGTAACTATCGCTATGGTGCTGTTGAACATGGTGTGTGTGTACACAGGGTAAAGAGGACCAGGTTTCAACAGAAAAAAAAAAAACAAATGAAAAAATAACAAATAAGCAAATACAAAATAAAATCATTGACATTTGATCGGTAAAAACAGTAGGATAAATACACAATGAGTCCATTTCATTCAATCTGTTTTTTGTTTTTTTTTTTGTTTTGTTTTGTTTTCCTCGGTTTAAAAGCGTAGTCACATTGGACCAATCAGTCAATACCCCATCTGGGGCTACAGAATATGCAGTGTTACTTAAAAAGAACATTCTACTAGAAAATGGTAGTAGCTATTGTACATAAAGAAGTTTAAGCCATACACTCATAACCATGACCATAACAGTATGAAAGAGGGAGGCTTCATTTAAAAATTGCTACAGTCATTTTTTTTCCATCTCCTTTGTTCATTTTTTAAAATCTTTTCCTACAATCTGGCTCTCCTTCTTTCTTCTAAGCCATCTAACCCAAGTGGAGAGAAAACAAACAACAGGTACGGGGGGGGGGGGGGGGGAGTTGCGGGGAAAAGGTGCATTCCAGGGGTTAATAGGAGGGACTTATACGTTACCTGCCAGAAAACTATCAGTCTTATCACATATGGTAGAGTAGTAGGGTGGCTGGCTGTCACCGGTGTCATCAGATTCCTGGGTCCCGAGACGGGGCTCCAGTGGGTCGACCTCCTCCAGGTGGTCAGCAGCAATCTTTCCCCCCAGCATGTAGTGGTGCTCATCTAGACTGGGTTGGATGTCTACTGGATGGCCCAAAGGCATCAGGTCCACAGGCTTGCCCAGCAGGTCCTCTGCCTGTGCAGCAGCTGCTGATGGCAGAGTCAGCTCCTTGATGAGGGATGGGTCTTTGGCCTCCTCCGGCAGCTGCTCTTCATTCTCCAGGGAGAAGATCCCTGGGCTCTTTCCACAGCTCTCAGCCATTGAGTGGGCATTGGAGTTGGAGGTGGTACAGTCAAAACCGTAAGACGCTACTGAATTGGCTGACTGAGGGGTGGTACCACCTCCATCTTCTTCACCCTCGCCTACTTGTGCCGCCTCCTCATCTTCCTCAAGAGCAGGAAGGTTGCAGGTGGGAGTTGGGCTTTCGAATCCAGTGGTCTCATCCATCAACATGGGTGCATCGGGATCATTTATCTGCATCTCACCCTCCGTGTCACTGGCCTCATCTCCTGAGGTGGATGCAGAAGATGGGGCGGATGCTGGTGCAGTTGGGGGTCCTGTTCCCAGAACCTCATCTGCAGGGAGAGTCTCAGCCTCCTCTTCCTCACCATCGCCTTTCTCCAAGTGTATGCCCAAGTCCTGCTCCATGTCAGGTTGAACTGGAGCTGGTACCGGAGTCTGCTGTTTGTCAGAGCGAGACTCCACCCCAGAGCTGCTGTCGTAATCACGTAGCTCCTCTGGTGTGCTTGTTTCACTGTGGCTGTGTGGGGCCAGAGTGCTGGATTGGGACATGCCTACACCAGGGGTGGCAAGCAGGTCATGAGCCTCCTCAGGAGCCAAGTCATGCTTCTGGGGCTCCTGTTCTGACTGAGGAGCAAAGGAGGGGGCGCTGCTGTCCAAGCATGTTTGGGCTGGAGACTGGGTTGGTGTTTCAGACTCAGCTGCACCATGATCAGAGAGAGGGCTGGGGGAGGAGACAGAGAGCAGTGAGGTTGGCTGAGCCCAGGTATCAGAGAATGGGTTTGTCTGACCCCAGGAGGAGGCAGGAAGGCCAGAGCGATTAAGGTTGTCTAAACGCTCCTCCTCATTAAAGTCATCTTCATCTACATTCTCACAGCTCTCGGTCACTCCTTCACTGTGCATCTCGACATCTTCATCCTCATCTTGTTCTTGATGTTGGAGGACTTTGTGATGCTCCTCTACTCTCTCTGAACTCAGGTCCATATCATCCACCCGCTCATCCTCTTCATCCTCATCTTCCTCTTCCTCATTGGCAAGGGTTTCCACGTTGGGGGAGCCCATGAGGTTCCCATCTCCCTCAGAGCCACGGAAGCTTGAGTCAACCAGGGCGTCTGAGCTCTGAGTGCCTTCCAGTATTGCCGTATGCTGGGTGCTACTGATATCAGACACACCCTGCTGCCGACTGCTGGTGCAGCTGCTCATATCTTCAGAGTCCATTCCAGACAGCAGGTCGTCACCATGCCAGCCCGCTGAGCCACCAAAAGCTGAAGACCTGACTTGAAACTCCTCAGAGGGTTGAGATGTGCTCATGTCAGTGATTCTCATCCTCTGTTCCTCATCTTCATCTTCTTCATCCTCATCATCATCCTCATTGATCTCTTCATCTGCCTTTTCCACTGCCACCTCTTTTTCATGCGGAGAGATCAAGTGCCTGGAAATGAAATCATCTAAGGGTGAGGCACCCAACTGAGGTTGTGCCATCAAATTAAAGGCCTCTGCAGATGGAGGTGTGGAGGTAGACATAAACAGGTTTTCTTTCTCCTCTTCCTCCTCCTCTTCAGCTCTTCTCTCCTGTACCTCTGTCTGGGTCCATATCAGACTGGAAGTGCATGTCCAGCAGAGATGAGGCATTCTGTGGTTCCCTGACAGGAGAAACAGGCCCTGGTGGGGAACAAGGAGGAGACATGACAGTAGTTCCCAGGGAAGGAACAGCTTCATTCTCTTCAAATTTGAAAAGGTCCATCTGTGCTGACAACTGACCAATGGAGGACTGTTCTGGCTCTGCTGATGGCAGTGTTTTTACAAGGGGCTTGTGAGACATTTCATCTAACTGTTCCGGCGTTGGTTCTCTGACAGGTTCAGGTGTTGGCTCTCGTATTGGTTCAGGTGTTGGTTCCCTTATGGGTTCTGGTGTTGGTTCTCTAATGGGTTCTGGTGCTGGTTCTCTAACGGTTCTGGTGTGGGTTCTCTAACGGGTTCTGGTGTGGGTTCTCTTACAGGTTCTGGCGAAAATTCCAGAAGTTTTTCTTGTACTGCCTCAATCGATTTAATCTGGCTAGATGTGTCTTCTGCTGTGTTCAACTCAATGGCTGCTTCAACTGCAAGTTCTGGTTCATCAGGCCTGACACTGGCAGCTGCTGCAGTACCAATAGCTGCAGCACTAGCTACAGCAGCAACAGCGATTTCTTTTTCAGATTCAGCAACTGCTTTAGGGCCACGTTTCACAGGAGTTGGGGTGCTGCTACCCACTGTCTTCTTAGGACTAGAGGCCTTAGGTGCCGCTGTTTGGAGGCAGGGGTCTTGGAAGCAGTGGGCCTACTTTCTTGTGGTTTGGATGGTTTGGGATGTCTTTGTATCTGTAACCTTACTAGGTGTAGGCTTTTTGGAGGCGACATCTGATTTGAAGTTGATTTGGGGGTCTCAGGTTTTACAGACTTGCTGTGGAGGCAGGGCGGGGAGATTCTGCAGACTTTTTGGCTGCTGGGGTTCCTGGTTTGGTAACATCTGGGAAGAAAAAAAAAAGAAAAAACAGAATGAATATTATAATGTACACAATAATATGGCCCCTTAATTAAAGAACTGAAGTATTAAAGGTTTTTTGTTTTTGTTTTTTTAAATAAATGGGGATTAAACAAATCTAACAAAGTAAAAATGCCTGCTAATGCCTGCTTATAAATATCATGTTTTACCTTTTTTCAAAGGGGTGGTGTTTTTGGATGTCTGTGATGCTGGAGGTTTGCCACCAGAGGGGGTAGTGGAGGTTGGTTTGGAGGCAGCCGGCTTTGTACTAGTGGTGGAGGTTTTTGGGGTTGGAGGTTTGGAAGCTGCTGGGGAACTTTTGGCTGCGTTGGAATTAGAGGGTCTGGTAGAGCCTGAAGCTGGTCGAGTTGCTCCTGCAGGTGCAGTCCTGGCAAAACATGACAAAGAACAAAGTTGACAGATACTTTCAGGTACTGGAGCAGATGAGCTGAGGTAGTGTGGCTGTAGTGCAGACAGCTATTCAAGTTTACATGGAAATGACCTAAAGATCAATAACCCTATGAGAAGCATAGATGAGATGGTGTTTTCCTGTTACTTAATAGAGAAAGGAAGGCTACTGGCATGCCACAAACATCAGGTCTGCCTGAATGGAGACAGGCAGCAAAACTCTCACCTTTCACCATCTTTTCCATCACTGAGAAACTCCATGAAAACAACATACATTCTTGCAAGACTGAAAAACTTCAACATTACAATGGACTCTAAGGAGAGGAGATACTTAATAAGTGCATTATCTGCCAAGGCCCTGTCCTAAATAACCTTTTGCAGATTTAGCATGAGCCCAAATTTACTGAGTAAATGTCAACAGGTTCACACACTAAACTGATCTATTCAGTACTCTGCTATTTAAAAATAAGCCTAACTGACTTTTATCCAATCAAATCCTACTCCAACTGTACTTTCTTTGATTTATCAGATGCAACAACAGGCCCAGGCTCACCCTTTCAAAAACCCCCATGACAAACTCCCCCGAGGGCCTTTAAAGTATAGTCACAGAGCACCACAGAGATGCCACAGACCCCGGTCAGCCCTCCTCTCCTGACTATCCCCTCCTCACTAGGGAATGACACATGGACACAATGCGCATCAGCCTGCCCTGCCTGCTTTAACAGTCAGCCTGACCCAGAAGCTCCCTTCTATGACAGGTCTGAGCAAAGTAACCTACATCGAGTAGTCCTGACAAGGCTGTGGTGTGCAATCTCTGGGGGCCCATGCTACACTAACTGCTTCTAAATAAAGAACTAGCTAGTACTGGCAGAAAGAGAAACAGGCAACGGAGGGAGGTAGAGGGAGAAAGAACATGGCTGCGGCCATGTAATTTTAATACTGAAAGGAGAATGAAAATAACTTCTCCAAATCCCCCAGCTGTAACTGTGGGCTGCACTAAAAAGCATGTTCATTGTGTAGGGGCAATGAACTGGTGTGTTCTATCACCAATCTGGCCCATGTATGGAATATGGTTTGGTAACATGAAATAAGATGAAAGCCCAGGAGCAAAATAAATGTGTGGTCATGTAATTAGTTCAAACAGTCATCCACATCTAAGCCTGATTGGCTGTAGGATAGTAAAAGGTGTGTTAGTCATGTCAGAGCAGTTTAAGAAATGTAAAACCTTCCTGACAATGCAAAACCACTGAGAATAATTCATGATACATTAACTTGCTCAATTTGGAGCAGATTGTGTTTACTGGAAAATCTGACATAGCTGAATGTACTGATAAAAAATTAGCATGAGCATTCTTGAGCAAACCAAGTCTTCTCATAATTCTGTAACTGAGACAGTATAAAAGACACAGATGGGGATAAAGTAACTGAATAGAGTAAAATGATCAGAAACTGGCAGAGCCTAAGGTTGCATCAGATCCTTGGCTGATGACTCAAAACAAAACCTTTCTGAGCCAAGCAAATTTAGCCTAAGCAATAAATTTCACTCAAGACTAAATCTCTCAAACTGTATCTACAGCAAAGGTCTGAGTCACAAGTATGAATATAAATGATGGTAAAATTTTAAGCTTCAAATTGAACAAGATGTTAAAAGGTGAAATGAAAGCACATCTATAAACTTTCACACTGTGGCGCCTGAATTGCTAGGACCCAAAGATAAGAAAGGAATTACAGATGATGAAGAATAGAAAGATTATGAAGGAGATGGAGTCTGCCGAAGGGGATGACAAAGCATTCACATTCATCTATCTGATGAAAGGAATATGGGTAATCCATAAAGACAGGGCTACTTTTTAGAGCACTGGAATTAACCAGCCACCAAGAAAGGTGGAAGTGGAAGGAAGGGACTTATTTATTTCTGTATGATTACACAATTTATATTGGTGGTTTCTTTCTGCTGCTCAAAGAAGGTATGCTTGAGTATTAAAGTCCAGACTATGTTACAGCTATAGAACTTTACATAGGTTAGTGTGTTCTGAGATTATTGTGCTTCCATCATGTATTTCAAGCTTTCGGTCTGTAATTAAGATCATTGTCCGCTAAATAACAGAGAAGACTATGAGGGTTATTGTTTCAGAATCATCCCACTCTGTGTCTACATTTAACTTAATGGGCTTGTTTATTGTCTATATTTCACCACAGGCTTTGCTGAGAGACAAAACACTTCAAATTGGGGTTAACACAAGGAATGCCCAGAAATGCATTGGAGCTGAAAAATCAGATGACTGTTGCAGTTAGTTGCTATGGGCGCACTGAAGCATACAGCAAAGTGTTCTTCTTAGTTGCCTGCAGATCACTGATAACAATTCAGCTTTATAGTAGCAACACATGTATCTCGATCAGCGGAGCTCAGACAGAATGCCTCAGTGTGTAGAAATATGGGTGCCTGCCGGTGCTACTTTGTGATGACAAGAGTCAGGCTATGATTTAAATATGAGATGCACCATGATAGGGGTATATGAGTAAGCATGCAGGCAGAGCTCATCCCTGCAACAAGGCAAAGATTAATTAAAGATGATGCTGAGTTAATTAAGCATCAGAAATGTGAAGGTAGGATGTTGGCTTTTAGTGGTAGAGGCCAGTTTACTCCAAAGTGTATGTAAGTAGTGCTGTTCCCTAAAAATGCAATCAGTATGCCAGGGCAAGGGGGTCATTTTATATCACTCATTTTGTGTATTTTAGATTTTGCTGAAGTCTAGGAGGTTTTCAAGCTGTTCTATCATTAATGAACACATTATAAAGAAGAGCTACAGATAAGACAAGATTTAATATTATGTTGCCAGGATAGTAGACAAATCAGATGAAACTTAAGGTTCGTGTTTCCTATTCCTATGGCTGTCACTGGGCATCAGTATGGACTGACTGCTGAGATATATGCCTCCTTCTGTCAATCTTTCCATTCCTCCCTCTGACTGTTCCCACCATATCCATTTGGTAATTGGGTCTTCAACTGCAGTCACTGGCCACACCCAAAGAAGGAAGAAGGATTTACAGCCTGGCCAACACGTTGTCTTCTTCATGCTGCACAGCATCTGGGGTAAAATGACCCAGACTACTGCTTACCACATACACACACTTGTCAGACCATTACATCACCAGCAATTTGTTAGATCATGAGGATGGCTGAATTCAATCTTGTGCAATAAAAATTTATCATCCCTGTGGGATGATAAATGAGAAAAACAGCACGACTAATGTGAGAACATGGGTGGCTGCGTGGATGGCAGGAAATTGATGCAAAACCACCTGATTGCCCACCAATAATCCACCTTATCCATCATCTGAGCACACAGTATTCTTATTGTGTCCACTGATCATCAGTAGGGATGGTTTCAGAGTTCTTCTCTTGACCTTCACGAACCCTCACACCTTCCCTATCTGTTTGTCACAAATAAATTCATCCACACTACCTACTCTGACTCTCTTTGCCATCTCTGGCAGCATGATGGGAGCTCAGCAGGGACACATAACTTATTCAGCCACATAGCCTCCATACTCCGCTGCTACCATTTTCCTTTTTATTTCACTGGACTGCATATGCAGACAGCAGTAGAAGAAAGTGGCTTAGCAGCACGTGCGTGCATACCACGTGTTCGGTATGGCAGTATGTATGCCTCCCTTCCCCCTTTACCTCCACATCATACTGTGTAATATACCAGCAAATGAACACATGCTATGCATCCTAATTACATCCCACATGAACAGCGCATGCAGCACACATACTATAGCACCTCTATAACACAGCACAGAATGCTGCACTGCCCTGTTGGGCAGTTTGCGTACTGGATACCACTTCCCAGTTATCAACATATAACAAGACACAAATATTCTTTGTAGTATAAACAACCTGTAATGACCTCATCTTTAAACATTTATGCACTAATCAAGCACAGTGTTTCCTTTCACAAGCTGTATGTTATATGCAAGCAGCTTACACCTGCAGATGCACATTCATACTAAAAACTAATTAACAACAGTTACCTCTGTGGCACAAATGGTTTGTGCAATTCACTGTTATCCAAAAGGTCGGAGGATTGAGTCCACCCAGTAGCAATGGCAATTTGTATTACTGAATAAAGTATTCATCTATCTTACATCTTAGCATCTGCAAGTGTACATTGAATACAACTTCAAATTAAATTAAGGTTTTCTGAACATCTGTAAAAGTAGAGGCTACAGGATATTTAGCTTTAATAATTAAAAACAGGTTTAAAAAAAATAATAATTGTGACCATTAAAAAGAAGGATTGATGAATCTGCTGGAAAATATTAAATTAAACAGTTTTGCTAGCATGTTTCTTGTCTCTACTGCTGTCAGTGAACACCTATTAATTTTTGCATATACAAAGACTTTAGGCTGCTATTGAGAGTTAAGTGTGTTATAAAAATTTATGTGGAGACAGAACAGAAAAGATAAGACCAAGCCCTGAACTCATTGATAAAATGCACACCAACTTGAATATGTGCTAAAGTAAGCCAAAAAAGAAAGGTAAATGATCAAACAAATCCATCCATCGCATTCAACACATGTAGACATGTCAACATCTCCAGTTTATTGTATATGCTTGACTGCACAGTTAGGACATGTAGCGCATTCTCTGACCTACTGCTGCTTTGGTTGCAGATGAAGTGGACTGTGAGAGAGCTTGTCTCTCACAGATACACATGAGCTTTAAAACTGGGTTTGAGTCTGTTGAAAGATCTGCTGTGGATTAAAAAAAAAGCACCCAGACAAAGAATGAGCAGAGTGGCAGTAACAGCTTTAAGCTAATTTAATTTAGCTAAAACCTGCAGTGGAATAGAAGCACCAAAACATTACTCTAGTAACCTTAAATTAGATTGATGCCATTCAGTGGACCTGCATTTGCTCTGCACTTTTATTTGGCTGATAACTGGAACTTGCTGTAGATGGAATTAAATCAATTGAGTTTTAGAGTAACTGAGTAAATTGAGAGACCCACTGCTGGTGTGTGAGTGTGCGTGACAGCAACAGGAGAAGCAGGGTGTGTCTGATGTGGGAATTAATGTTCTCTGTCCACTGCTCTGCTGATAGCCAGACTAGATGAAGCATTGAATAAGGAAAAGGGTAAAATCTAATTAAAGCATGAAATGTATGGCCCTGTTAAAGCATATCACAGACACAAGCGCTGACATGCATACAAACACATATCAAGTATGCCTACAAGGGCATTTTGTATTGTTAGAGGGGTCAGTAACAATTACACCTGATGAGGGTTCATATTTAGGTCTGCCTGTTCAGATTAGGGATGCAAATTATCGATTAATCCATTAATCATTAGTTGGTTGACCTTATCAATCAATTAATGATTAATTGATAAGCGGCAATTTTCCTGAGAACCTGAATTTCTCTTTCAATACGGTCTATTGAGGTTTTGCACACATGTCACATGATCACGTGCTTTTCTGTTTACGATGCCATATTGGTAGGCAAGCTTTCCTTGGATCGTACAATTGCCCATTGTTGGTGATATTTATCTTTCTCCTGTGAAGATCTACAATAACGTAAAGCTGTAAGCAGTGTGATCATGGTAACCACATGTGTTGCGGTTAATTGCAATAGATGAGTTTTGTGTGACGTATGGACACATTAAGTCTTGGAGGAGGAAGTCACGCCGAGTTCGTAGCGTGTTAAACGATGGACCTGCTAAACTCCTGTGTGCCGTTTATTACTTAGCTTTCACCAAGTATAAGTTAGGCAGAAAGACCGCTTGGTTCCATTGGTGGCAGCGGTGGTTCTGTTCTGCCGACCGTTGTTTATAGTTATTAGTTATAGTTATTAGCGTAGCTTCTCAGTATAGTTAGCCTGCGTGTCTGTTGAGCTTAGTGGTGTGGACATAAAGAATTGTCATCATGTGGTACGGTGATGAAGACCCCTTTAAACTTACCAGGAGGGCTTCCCCTGGCCTATAACCCTATAGAGAGAGAGTGATTGTGGATCTATCTGCTCCCTTTGCCGGCAATGACAGTCAGAGTTTCCTCAGCTAGATAGTGCAGCTGGAAGTGGCAGTCGGAACTACAGTGGATGACACCGGTAAGTTCAGCGGGGAGCTGGTGAGAATACTCCCCACCCATCCGTGCAAATCTGCTTTTCTACTATGGGACAGCCTTCCCGATGCGGTCAAGTCAAATTATGCAGCCGTGAAAGAGAAGATGGGATCGGCTTTTGGACAGAGACAGTTAATGGACTGTTTTAGAGCTAACATATCGGCTAGTTCACAAGTTCTGGGGGAGAGCCTGGAGGTGTACGCGGCTGATGTGAGCCGGCTGGTAGCTGGTACTCGTGTTTTTACCTCCGAGTTACGCACGCATCACTGTTGTTAGTGAACACCGAAACTCATCTTTGGTGCCTTTATCACAAGCAGACATACTTGCAAATAACAAAACACGCAAACACGAGTCCAAAGAAAAACACGATATAAAGCAACAGTTCTGACTTTCTGGATCCAGATAGCGTGCCTACCAATATGGTGGTGTAAACAACAATCAAATGACCGGTGACGTCAGCTGCAAGTCCTCAATAAGAATAAAAGCTAAATATTGTTTATATACTTCATGAAAAAAGCATGTCATATTTCTTAATGGTTGATTTATTGTACCACTGGATACAGTTCCTGTGGAATTCATCTGTTGATGTGGCGGTGTGTAACGGGGTGGTGCACGCATGCGTTTTGTCGGTGGGTGGGGGCGTGCACATGCGTGCGTTTCGTCGGTGGTGGGGGTTGGGGGTTACTCGGCCGCAGTTCGGCCGGGGGATGCGTGCGTGTTGGTTGGTAACCGCGCGTGCGTGCATTACTTTCCGTCCTACTTATAATACTATGGGGGAACGGAGCAGTGCAGTCCGTCCCCACGCAGAAATGAAAGTGAAACTTTTTGCTCATTAATCTTTTCCCTACCTCCTGAAGCTTTGCAAATGCTCAACATAACTGTGGCCCAAATCAGGAGCTTGGTGGATGTTTTCAACTTCTGTCTCACTGACCGTGGACTAGACGAACCTCCAGGGAAAACGCTCCGATCTGATACCAACCCCACATTTGTACGCGTATTTAGTTGGGTGTGCACTGCTCCCACAGACAGAAGGACCAGTCTGTGTTTCGCTCCATGTCCATAAAGACATTCTAACTCATCCCCGCCATGATCCGGTTCAATGACTGGCTATCCCAGCCACAGCGTCGCAGCACGGACAAACCGCCAGCCTTCGGACAGGTGTGGACAATGGCAATTAACCTACAATTAATAATTTAATCGAGCAAATTCTTATTGACAATTAATCGATAGTCGATTAATTGTTTACATCCCTAGTTCAGATACGCACTAACAACCCAAATTCAATAAATCATTAAAGCAGGGGCACACATGGATTTCATCTCACTTAACTGACCTGGCTACTGTTCAGATCAGTGTATGAACATGATGGAGACCTTCTCTATATTTATAAACAAAATCACAAATTATTTACAAAGGTTGCTCAGTGAACACTCTGTGCTGCACAGTTAATTACCAACATGTCCTTGTGTAATGCTTCATAATGAGATGAGAGCACCTCAACAATTGTTTCAAGCTGTAATCTCAGAATAATCTCTATGATCCAACTGCTACCAATGGAAGGTGGAGTAAGGAGGGTGGGGTGGGGTTGGGTAGGGTAGGGAAGGGTAGGGGAAATCTGCAGGCTCCTCAAGGGAAACACCTTGTTGTTAGCTTTAAAAAAAAAAAAAAAAAAAAAACATGGTTATTTTATTTTATTTTTTTCATAAACATTATGGAGAAGTGCATGAATATTGTCAAATGGAGTCTCTTGTCCTCTACTGATTTTTTCTTCTCTGATGGAGGAAAAGCCTATGGATGGGTATTGTTATGATTTTATCGATACTACTACTCTCATCGATCCCATGCTTCTTTTTTTTAGGTTAGGATTATGGTCACAGTTTAAATTGTGAGCACAATTATTTGTTTTAACTTCTCATTTGTAGTTTAGTCTTACATAATTAATATTCTTTATTAGTTAAGTACAAAATCACTGTTTTGAAATTATCACTACCATAGATTCAGATTTTATAAAAATTTTAAAGTGTGAAACAAATATCATATATAGTTACATATTTACTGTAGAAAAGGTCATCAATTCAACATTTGTAGGTATCAAACTGAATGCAGGACAGTGTGGTGGTTTTCCTGTAGCCTCTTGGTCTCTAAATCCTCTGGCTCTGAATCTATGAAAGACCGATCAGAAGACACTGACCATTTCACAATAAATTTATGAAGCGACCCATTATGAAGCAATCATCGTGCTACCAGTCACCTTAAATAATTAACTTATGTTCAGGCTCCAGGCTGCTAGCATAGTGGTACATAACATAAACAGGTCAGATGAACTATGGGCTAAACATCCAACTGTTCTCACTGCTTCTTTGCCTGTACTTGATGGACTTTAACTTTTTGCTCATGTTTCCACCTGAATAAATAAAAGACTTGTTGCTCTGCATCACTGAGTGAAGTGACCAATTTGGTGTGTCTTTGGGATGTGTGTGTGTTTGAACTGCTCAGAGCTGCAGCGTTTGGCTGCAACTGCCTCCCATTGAAAAACTCGAACTTTGCTCTAGAAAGAAAAACATAATACTACAATTCTTTGTTATTATGGTCAGGTATGCTTTACTTCCACTATTAATTGCGCTGGTGGGTATTTTGTAAATGATTGTTTTATTAAGTACATCTCAGAATAATTAGGGCTCACTGCAAAAAAAATGGTGTCTAAAAACAAGACAAAAATACTAAATCTGAGGAAAAGGTACTCAAGTGAAATTATCTGTTCATGCAGCAAGATAATTTCACTTGATAAGATTTCTTAAATTATGATTGTTAAATCTTGAAATAAGGGGGAGGGATGTCCCTATCCGATCAGATTGGATCGGATTTGTCACAAGACCGGGTAGATCTGGTCTGGGGGCGGGGGGTAAACAAACGTCCTGTCCCCTCAAATTAAAGTTTCCAGAGGTAGGGAAAAGGAAAATTAGCTACACACTAGCGGGAGGCTTAGAGGAATTAGTAAAATGTTTGGCCCACAGTATGAATTTGCAAAATTATACTAAAGTTATTAAAAGTCAAAGGTGTCACACTTGTTTTAGTTCAGGTTTCATATTCAGCCAAATTTTGATCTGAAGTAAAACAATAGCACAATAGCATAATAACCTATAAATAATGACTCCAGATTTAAATAAAAATTTTATTGTAAAAAAATCGGCATCAGAGGCATCCAGGAATCATCTGAAATAGATGCCCGAGTCACCTCAGCTGGCCCCTCTCAGTAAGGAGGAACAGTGGCTCTACTCCAAGCTCCTCCCTGGTGACTGAGCTGCTGTTTGGTTTTTTATGGGTAAATACTGAATTTATTTTTCTTATCTCAAAAATATGATGTAACTTGTTATTATCATTATTAACCCATAAAGATCCAAACCTCCACCGGCAACCAAAAACCATCTACTGATCTAAAATGTTCAATATTTTAGTATGTAATCATGTCAGTGCAATTTAGACAAGTCCAAAATATTCATAGACCCAGAAAACATGGGGTTAGACACCAAGATTACTTGGCTAGGTCAAATAATGAAGGAGCTAAGATATTTTAAGGCCTTCCTGCCCATCTTGGACGCCATCTTGAAAAACATACCTTTCTAGTGGTCAAACTTTGGTAAACTTTTAGTATGTTATTAAGGACACCTAATACTACAAAAAACAGCTGAGAACCTTTTGTTAGAATTTTTTTTAGGGTTAGGTTTTTTTTTTTGTTTTTTGTTTTTCATATATATATATATATATATATATATATATATATATATATGCAGCCACCTAAATATGTGGGGAAAAAAAGTCAGAACTGAACAAGCAGTGACTGTGGGAACATGGAGTTTGTCAAACATGTTAGTGACAGAAAATAAGTGAATGAGACGAAAAATTCGGCTTTGGTTTCATGTCTCTACAACATTCCTTCTGGTCGTAGGAATTTTTCAGTCATTTTTCAAATAAGTCAAGGGTCATGTTAAACTGTTTTATCATTTTTGTCATGTTTTAAGTCTGTAAATAACAATAAATCGCTAAAAAAAAGTTAGTTGGTCATTTCTTAAGATTCATTTTTTGCAGTGCATGCTTGAAGTCAGAGCAATAATAAACTGTTTCTTTCAGATGCTTTTTGTGTGACTTGAATCTAGCAACTTGACTTCGTTACTGAATCTTAAAACAAGATTTATTTTGATGAGACTCTGGGGGAAAGATGTAATATTATCTTATTTTAACAGTTATTTACCTCATTTTAAGATTTCCTGCCTATTTGAGACAAAAAAGATGAGGTTGTGCTTGACTAAAGATTATAGCGTAAAGCTGAACACTTAAAATAAGAAATCAACTCTTAAAACAAGATAGATTTAGTATGACGGTGTATTAGGGCCACATAAGAAAAAAAAAAACGCTTGTCACTGCAAGAATAAAGTCATTATATTTTGAGAATAAAGTCATTATTTAACAAGAATAAAGTCGTAATTTAAAAAAAACTCATTTAACGAGAATAAAGTCATTATATTTCGAGAATAAAGTCATTATTTAATGAGAATAAAGTCGTAGTTTTAAAAAAACACTCATTATTTAAAAAGAATTATATTTTCAGAATAAAGTCATTATTTAATGAGAATAAAGTTGTATTTTTAAAAAAAAACTCATTTAATGAGAATAAAGTTGTATTTTTATGAGATTAAAGTCGTAATTTTTTGAAAATTCTACAGATTTTCTGGTTTTACAGTGAAGGCAACAAGCGAAGCAGCAATGTGTTGATGGGGGGATAGGCTCAGTATTTGGCCTTTGTGTGTAAACCCCAAATGAAAGTATAACTTCACAAAATGTTCGAAGTTCTACATTATTCGATGAGTGGGTACGGCTTTATTCACATTATATTCTGACTTGATTCTTATTAAATAATGACTTTATTCTCGAAATAAAATGACTTTATTCTAGTTAAATAATGAGATTTTTAAAACTATGACTTTAGTCTTGTTAAATAATGACTTTATTCTCGAAATATAACGACTTTATTCTTGTAGTGGCAAGCATTTTTATTTTCTTATGTGGCCCTAACATGCCATTGTAATTTAGAAGTGTTAGTTAATTTAAGTTTTTTTTATTTTGGTAAGAACCAAATAATTTACAGTGCTCACGGCATTGATATCTACAGTGTTTCCAACAGGTGTGAATGACACCTGACTTTCCTGCAGTCCAATGTAGAAAATTATGTTTTCCTGACAGCTTTGAAGTAGTTGTGGTCAAACCATCAAAGTTTATCTACACTTAAATACAACAAGCCTGTTAACATAATTTTGCAACATTACCCAAAGTTAGCATTAATTAATTATTACATGATATAGTCAGATATTAGTATATATAGTCAAATATATATAGCTCATATTTTGGAATATCAAATCTATATATTTGTTAATGTTTGATATCAAATTTTGTATGCAAGTATTAAATGTTATAAGCATCAGTGTATGAAGCACACACAAATGCTCATCATAAATTTTGACTGTGATACTAGATATTAAAACACACAAATGGATTATTTCTTTAATGTTGTTAACTGGAAACCAGCAAGACACCTGGTCCAACTAGGGATTGGACTTGTGTAGAGCCTGACTGACATTCAGCAAAATTTGTGATACCCAGACAATTTACACCAGCACTAACAGTAGTAAAGGAACATGTTAGTACCACTAACCACTAGTTGGTTTGATGTTTGTTGTGTACTTAATCTGTTCTGTCATTTATACATGCAACCTGTGCTGCTACTCATTCTGTTTGTGTGCTGCCTCTTGGCCAGGTCATTACTGTAAATAAGAATCAGTTCTCAACTAACTTACCTGGTTAAATATAGGTTAAAGAAAAATAAATAAATAAACTATCTAGCAAAACTGTCATTCCCAACACTGGCAAAATGTTTGTGGCACTGTGAACTTGGATGCTATTACATGAAGAGAAAAATTTCGTGCCCAAAAGCCTTTAAGAAGTTCTGTGTTGAAAATGAGGCATCTCAAACTCTGCTGGGGGGAAAATCGGTAAGGAATGGTTGAATAGTTCCCAATGAATATCGAATAGCACTTTAGCTTGAAATGCTGATCCCTATGTCATGCCATACATCATGCTGGTAACACAACAAGATGAAAGCAGCCATTGCTTTAACAAACAAACAAGAACAAGAGGCAGGGAAACAGAATCCTGTTAAAAGACCGCTCTGATTCCTTTAGGCTCTATCTGCTCACAGTCTCAGACAAAGGCCTCCTTTAGCCTCCTCTGCTGGTCTGTTGCCAAGTCACCTCAGGACCTAACACGATGCACACAGTGTGACTCAGGTGAGGAACACATGTTGACCTGATTCCACACACAAACACATTCTCAACATATGCCGGTGCCTGGAGATGTTGACGAGCGCTCGCTTAGAGGAAAATTACATATTAAGAGCATTCGCTCAGTTAATTCCATTCCCTCCTCCCCTCCCAAAACTTGTTTTATTAATAATGCTGTATAATGCTTGCTCTGGTGAAACCCTGCAAGGCATTCCTTTTGGCTGGTAGCTGGCCTACTTAGCCTAGCCCCTCCAAATCTCTATGTGGGGGATCATTGTCCATCATTCCTCCTGGGAGTTTTTTCTTACAGTGGGTCCTCTTTGAACAGACAGCCAAATTAATCCCTTTGAATTGACTGCTTCTCACTTAGCACTGATGAGTTTTATGATGCACAACGTGCTCCCTGATATTTTTATTTGTACTTTCTAGTATTTACTGTTACTGGAGGAAATTTCTGGATATATTAGCAAATCAATGGAATAGCTTTTAACACAAAGAATCCACTTAGACTTCTTTTGCCTTAAGGCCATCTGTGAAGAAGACCGTCTGCGTTATCTACAGGTGTACAGGAATCACTTTCATACTTGTTCTCTTACATACACACTTCAACACTCCCCTTGAAAAAGTGTGGCGGTTCAGTTCCACACAAGTGTCACACCTACCTAGTTGTCTTGGAAACAGGGGCCTTATCAGGTTTGGGTGAAGCAGTGGAGCTTGGCTTGCTGGGTGTGGCAGAGGCAGGTTTGGAAGCTGTAGGAGAGTGGAAAAAGTTGAAAAGAAGAAATGGTTAATAGGGGATTATGAGATCATGATGAGGTCATTGTGCATGAAAAGAAGCATATATCATGCAAAATAGACTACACATTCAGTGTGTCAAAGATATAGGTCAAGCAGATATTTCTGTCATATAGTACAGTATGTCATGGGGCTCTAGGGCAAATGCATTTCTAGATTAACTGCATTCACCTCACCATGTCTAATATGTGTGCCGATTCCATCCTATGTGCATTTATCCATATACCAATACATTACAATGAAAAGTACCCATATAGAGCAGGAGCTGTGAAAGATTTCCCTGTAGACTTTCTGTGCACGTTTATATCAGGCAGCCACTTTCAGGACTACACTGGTGTTTTTGTTCTGATACAATTATTTTGTGATAATATTTCGACAGACCTAGGGGCTTCTTTGCAGCAGCTGCAGTTGCACTTGTTTTAACACCATTGGCAGTGCCGGATGGCGTTTTCTTGGTCGTTCCAGTTGTTGACTTTGCACCGTTGGTGGCCAGTGAAGCTGCTGCGGTTTTCTTCTCAGCCGCTTTTGTGATGCTCTTTGATGCTGGGGTTCCGGTTGTACCTGTTGGTTTTTTGGCTGTGGTTGGAGTGGTCTTTTTGTCTGAAGCAGGTGTGGTCTTCTTGGCCACTCCGTTGGTCTGGGGCTTGGACACACCGTTTGATGGACGAGCCTGGGATGTGTTGGACCTTGAGCCAGTTGTCGTCTTGGTCGGAGCTGTGCCAGGTTTTGTCTTGGCTGCAGTCTTGTTGGTTGTCTTGGCTTTGGAGTCTCCTGAGGTCTTGTTGCCTGTTTTGGCAGCTGGAGTTCCCTTGGCCTCTTGTGGCTGGGCCTCCACTGGGCCTGTCTCTCCTACGGGCTGCTGTGACATCTCCCCCTCCACTGAACTGGCTGCCTGGTTGGGTTCCTGTCCTGCAGCTTCATTCGGTGGATTGGATTCCAATGTTTCCATTGGCTCCATTGCTGCCGTGGCAACCCCATCCGGCTTCATCTCCCCTTCAATGGTAGTCCGTCTCTGCAGGGCAGGGCTGAAGAGGATGGCAACAGGTCGGGAGGCTTTCTGAAAACAGCAAGACCTAGTCTGGAGAGACAGAATGACATATAGTACAAGACAGTTAGTCTGCTGCAAGACCAGACATGAAAGGTCTGCCTTCCCTCCTATCAGGAGATGTAAGTCAAGGAATGTTGTTAGTTGCAGGAATCAGATAAAGCAACTGCCTCAGCATCCAGCACCCACACAAACAGTATTATGCAGACATCCAACTTTTACTACAGGGAGGCAAAATTGATGGCAGCATTGTAGGGCAGAAAAGGATCAAAAAGTGCAAATTTACTGGTGTAGAGAATGTACAGAACAGTTCAAGAGGCAACTGAACTCTATCTAGGAAAATGTAAAACTTAGACTATGCTGCACAGACAAAGATTAATTTAATCTAAATAAATTTGTCAGAGTTTAGCAAAACTAGATTTAAATTTGTAAATCAAGATTTACATAGAGCTGTATTCCACAAAATGATCATGTTTATTAAATCCAGGTTTACTGATGTGATTTAAAATTCAATACACTGCATTCAGTATGGAGAGGCCATGAAATGCATGTGTGCTCTCAGGACCTAGTAACTATAAAGCAAAGGCATTACCTTTCAGTTGCTCTGAATTTATTATGGAGAGATAACATTGTTTGACAGCTATGGAAAAATTTAGTCTATTCATGACAGTCCAGCAGCAAAGCTGTAATTTGGTGAGTAAATCAATATATAACAGCCTAGCAAGGAGAAAAGAGTGTCTTGCAATGACTGGCTTTTCACATCTGTTTTTGACAGATGAAGGCATCACTGAAGGATGTTGAGTTGAATCTGTCCCTCAACATTCTTTTACAACCTTGATTATTTTGCTCAAGTTATCTCACAAAGGCAGCTGTTTAAAAAGTGAAACGTCTCCAAGTTTAGGCATAAAATCAATACTGCATCCCATTTTAACTAGTGCAACAGAATTAAATTGGACCAAAGTTTACAGTAAACACTAAAGTGATTGCTGTTTTTTTTTCTTTTGTGCAATATGTTTTGAAGTTAGACTATTATTTAATTGAATTTGGAAAAACAAAATCCTCGTTGGTGCCAAAGGTGTTACAGAGAATATATCTAGAGCTCTGACACTAGCACAAACAATTAGATAAACCCATTTCATGATCAGCTGTGTGTTAAAGTCTCATGGGCCACAAAGACGGGGTAGGGGAGGACATATCTACCACAAAAACAACTCATTCTACAAATAGCCTTGATTGATTTCCATGCCAACCGAAATGCAGTGGCAAATGTGTCCCTCTGTGATACTAAAAACCTCAGTGACACACTTGGCTAGAGTTGTTCCTGCTATGAGTTGGCTTAGTTTGTTCTTGGTGTAAAATGGCATCAGAATCACTAGTGTGGAAGACTAGTTTTCTGGGATAGCACACTTGGAGGAGGGCAAAAAGCTTCTGCACGCAAACAGCGCAGACACATCATACTGTACATGCTACCTGTAATAGTGTTGCAACACACAAGGAGCTAGGCAATGCATCACAGCACTAGGCAAGTCAATTAAAATAGAAAAGTAGGTTCAGGATGTGATAAAGGCCCGGGTGGACGTGCTAAGTGGGTCAAAGCTTGTAGAATAAACCAAAAGACAGGGAGACAAAACACAGGAAGTAGTCAGGGACACTGAGGACGAAAAGTGAAAAGTATGAGGCACATGAAGCTGAATAAAGGACAACCAGCTGTACTAGGATCTGTCATACATGATCTGTGTCAATATTAGACAAATGCATCATATTCTGTTCTCTCAGCTGCTCTCAAATAGAATGATGGGAGGAAATGGATAGGTTTTTACAAGTCTGGCATCATTGGTCTGGTGAGAGAAGCCCGACGGGAAGCGGGGGAACAGCAGGAAATGGGCTTGTCAAAGTTTACAAACAGTGCAAGGAGCCGGCTGTGCAAGAGAGCTAAGCAGAGACAACTCCAAGGCAAATGCAGAGGCCAGCCCAGAGGAAGAGGCTTGGCCTGTGGAGCATGGGAACAGAAACAGAACCAAGTGGGAGAGAGAAAAGAAAAGACGCAGGGAAAAAACAAGACATCACATGAGCTCACTGGGTTGATATTTGCTGGTCCGACTCTGAAATCCAGACATCACTAGTCATCCTAGTTTCCACTGACCTAAACGCACCCACATACACACACACACTCCCTGTCCTCTTTTTGGAAGAGGACAGACATCATCTTTATGCCACTAGCTTCTCAGAAACAGTCCCTGTACACTCTTCCACATCTTTCTTTCCTTCATCAGTCATCCTTAACTCATCCTCTATACTGAGCCTAACGTGTCAAAAGACCCTCTTTCATTCTCTGCTGTTCCTCCTATCCATTTCCCCCTCCTTGATTTCTGTCTTGCCCCCAACACCACTAGCACTCTTCTTCCATCCCTCTGTTCTCTGTTTTCCTTTGCACAGATGGCCAGAGCAGCTGAGCAGGGCCAGAGGGGGAAAAAAATACTGCAAAAAAAATGTGTGTATCTCAAACAACACATACAAGCAGGGACACACAGCTAGTTCAACAGGCTGCCACCAACAATGATTTAAGAAGCTGGAAGGGTAGCTGTGACCCATGCCGCACCCTTTGGTTGGAAGAGGTTTTAATGCCAGTGGAGTTACAAATGTGAAGAGTGAATTCAATTATATGATAAATGTCACCAGTCATAGTATTTGAGACGGTGGTCCCTGGAGTGAGAATGAAGAAAAGAGAAAGTAAGGAGAGAAAAACTTTGATGATGATCCATTCTTTGATCGTTTGCCTCAGTCCAAGAGCTCTAACATAAGGTCTCACCACTGTGACCAAATTTGACCAAGCAGTGAACCAGGAAATAAGCCTGTGTTCAATCACATTCTCTCCTCTCATTATTAAACTTCCCACAGTACACTAAGCATCTGGCAAGGCTGCTCATTTTGCAGCTCCTCTCCAGAGCAACTTACACTGCTGCTGCTTTGTGTGTGTGTGTGAGAGAGAGAGAGAGAGAGAGAGAGAGGAGAGAGAGGAGAGAGAGACAGAGAGAGAGAGAGAGAGACAGAGAGAGACAGAGAGAGACAGAGAGAGACAGAGAGAGAGAGAGAGGTGATAAATCTTTGCATGGCCACAGCCAGAGGAACATTTCTTTCTCCTTCGAGCCTGCAGACAGCTGTGAGATTGCACATCTTCTCCCGGGCTCTACCACTCACTCAGCCGGCCCTAGACATCATTAGTGGTATAGAATGTCTCATTTGGCAGTGGTGCCGCAATAAAGGATGCCATTTTGCGGCCGGTGTCACACTTTGTCAGGGTCACTGTAGTGTTATGGGTGAATTGCCAAGTGGGGAAATTTACTTCTGTAGCAAGCATGACTTTGGTTTATTTGACACCTGAAATAATAAAACTACCTTGATTTGCATTGAATCCCAGTACCTCCAGTTTGGAGAGCTGATGACACAAAGGGCACTCTCCTGCTCTGGTTTTCTTGCTGTGCAACTGACTGATGTTCCTACTGACATTACAGCTCTATAATGGAATCTAATTAGACTGAGGACGGTTATTGTTAAAAGGGCATGCATTAAGCATTATCAATTAGCCCGTTCTCAAGGCTTGTGCAAAAGTCCAATTCTTTCTTTAGAAATTGCTGAAGGTTTAAAAATACATAAAACCTTCCATTATTGTCAATCACTTCAACGTACCAACTCAGGCTCAACAATTTGGCAGAGACGTCATATTGGGATTTTTGTGGACAATATTGTGCATAAGACTACTTGCTTGGGTGGTAAGGTCATTTTCTCTAAATCCCAAATATCATCATATGAAAGATGTCATCTTTTTTTTTGGCTGTTAGCATTCATTTCACCTGGTCTAAAAACCAAATAGAGATCGGTTAGTAATTATGCAAAGGCTTAAATTGTGTGATTTGACCTAACATTGAGTCCAAAATGTTTGTCTGTCATTCAAGTTTTCTGACTTGCATTTTTTGATCTGCAGTGTTTTCACATCAATCAAAAATTTAGAGATGGAACACAACTAGCCAGATAAATAGTTGAACAATTGAGAAACAAGAAATAGGCTATCAAATAGGTGTTGATACTGTGCATGCATGAATTAATATGGTAGTGAATCCATAATGTACGACTATCAGCTCGTATGTTTCATTGTTTTCTAGTGGCAGAATTTTGACTGCCAATCAAAGCTTCAGTAGGCATAAATTAAATTTTTAAATACACACCTTCACCTTCAGCTACGTCCTGTCAATCCTGAGAATATATATTTCACATACATGTAAAGATATATGGTAAATTGATAAAGATAAATGCTGCAATGCTGTTTCATGCCACTATATAAAATTGAATGCAAAATATTACAGGTAGGGAAGCTGCCATGTAGAGCTGCACGATTAACTGTAAACCACTGAATTAACCATTTGAGAATTGGCTGTTTAAGTCCAAAGTCCAATATTTTTTATTCTATCATTAAATTAATTGCATTAAATATTATGCTTTTGTTTCTTTACTCATCTATGACGTTAAAATAACCAAATATGGCATTTGAGGATCTTGGGCTTCGTCCTGCTCTGATCATTCTTTTTTTCACCACCTTCTTACATTTTATAGACCAAACAATCAATAAATTGAAAAAAACTTAAAAATGAAAATATTCCCTAGTGGCAGCCCTAATAGCATGTTGCTTTACAGCAAAGGTTATCAGATTTTTGGCCAAGAACACCAAACACTTGCCTAATATTCTTTTAAATTTGTTACAAGTGAGAGGATCATACAGTCATCTTTAATCCTTCAGGACTCATGTATCATGTATTGTGTTTATTCACGGATTTTAAAGAAATGCACACAGGAAATAGAAGTGAAGGCCATGAGGCTCTGAAACTGTTTAATTGGCAATGCAACTGACCACTGTAAGGGTATTTTCACACTGGCTATCTGGATCCATGCCGTAACCTGGATATGCTCACACATTCCCTGCAGATGTGTTCACAAGCATGTACCGCGGCCCATGCCTGAGTACAAGTGGGTGTTACAGGGTTGAAACAGTAGGTGGCAGGGTGGAAGGAATTCTGTCGCTATCCAACAAACGCGGAAGTCAGAAGAAGACAAAACTGTAAGTCAGAAGACAAACCCTGACATCATCAACGAGCAACTGTTCTGTTCATTTGTCTACAATAGCGGCAATACTTTTTATCTGTTAGCCTGTTTTGAGGCAAAGTGAAGAGGAGCGACCTTCATTGTCCCCGATATATCACGAGTGGTTCGGTCTAGGGATGTAAACAATTAATCGATTAACGATTAATTATCGATAAGAATTTGCTCGATTAAATATTAATTGTCAGTTAAGTGCCCTTGTCCACCTGTCCACACCTGTCTGAAGGCTGCCGGTTTGTCCGCGCTGCAACTCCACGGCTGGGATAGCTGGTCATCGAACCAGATCATGGCGTTGATGTGTTAGAATGTCTTTATGGACATGGTGGAGCCAAACACAGACCGACCCGTCTGTTTGTGGGAGCAGGGCACCCCCGACTAAATACAAGCACAAATGCAGGGTCAGTATCAGAGCGTTTTCCCTGGAGGTTCGTCTAGTCCACGGTCAGTGAGACAGAAGCTGAAAACATCCCTCAGGCTCCTGATCTGGGCCACAGGTATGCCGAGCATTATGTCCTGTGGTCACCTGGTGGACACGGGAAAAGGCGCGGGGGGGGGGGGGCAATTAAAGTTTGCGAAGCTTCAGGAGGTAGGTAAAAGATAAATAAACTAAAAGTTTCACCGACTGCACTGCCCCGCACCCCCATAGTATAAGTAGAACGGAAAGTCATGCATGCATGCGCACAGTTACCAACCAACACACACGTCCCCGGCGTGCATGAGGACGAGTACCCACCCCCACACCGACAAGCGCGCACACCCTCACCGACCGAAACACACGCACGTGCACCTCCCCATTACACACCGCCACACCAACAGACGAATTCCACAGGAAACACTGACTGTATCCAATGGTTCAATAAATCAATCATTAAGGAATATGACATGCTTTTTTCATGAAGTATATAAATAATATTTAGCTTTTATTTTTATAGACTGTATTGAAAAAGAAATTCAGGTTCTCAGGAAAATCGCCGTTTATCAGTTAATCGTTAATCGATAAGGTCATCCAACTAATGATTAATGGATTAATCGATAATTTGCATCCCTAGTTCAGTCGATTAGGTAAGCCCGTGCCGCAAGGATCCAAGGCTTTTTCAGGAGACAACAGGAGCACCATTTATGGTCTTGTGGTGATTAAGTCACTTCCGTTCTCGGGCATGGATCACTTTCACACTGCAATGTACCGTACTGGAGTCCGACACTGCAGTCTGTACCCAGGACTACCTTCTCAGCTGGACTTGGGTACAGTACTTGCACATGGAATGTTTGCATTGATACTGATAAAATTAAGTGGAGTTTGGGGTCCAACGTACTTGGGTACGCAGTGTGAAACGCCCTAAAGCTGCATCACGCCATTTCCATTTACAAGTTAGATTCCTCTACAATCATTTCTTTGTATTTATCTATGGAAGCTTTTGGTAAGAAATTCTATTTTCCACCCCTGTCTGCACATTCATACAATTATACAAACTTGGACCATAGAGCTTTCTGGTCCAACTGTACTTTTCACAAAAGCAACTGAGGATTAAGTGTTTTGCTGGTTCACTAGTCTGGCACCTAAACTGAAGCTGAGGAAGAGGTTTTAAACAACCAAAGGGGCTTACAGTGGGATTACATTACATTACTTTCCCCAAGTCTCAGTCTATTTCCCCTTAAGTTGACCAAACTACATTTAAAAAAACGAATTAAAGCAGAAGTAACCTTCTTAACACAGGGAGGCTCTGGGAAATCCTCTCTAGCATCATCTATGACACTGCCTAGGCTACAAACCAGGCAGTAATACACCAACTGGCATTTTTAACCCATTAGGGACCACGAACATTCAATGACCTGAGACAAAATAGCCTCTGAACAAGCAAACATTTCCAGCAGCGGACTCTAGACAGATGGTGATGTCAGCTCCATCAGGCTCAATTCAAATCATGTTTAATTTCAGCACAGTGTACAGTCTCAAAGTTTAAATGGCTTAACCTGAACTTCTGGCCAGACCTGTCAGCAGGATGGCGTCCATCACACACACAACCACATACACACACAAACGTGGGAGACAGGACAAAGTGGAATGGAAGTGGAGATGCCTCAAATTCCAGTTGCCTTGGATCATTTTCACAGCAAATTTCTTATTCTGTCTCCTGAACGTAGTTGACTTTGCAAAAATGTGTGTTGGCCTTCATAATGTGCCCAAGTCATGTGGCTACAGTGTCATGTAACTAGCATCCCACTCTAAATTCCCTTCAAGCCTCAGTGATGAGCTACACAGTAAATGGGGCCACAGGAAACCCACACAAATATTAGACCAAAGGTGAAGCTTGCAGTGTTTACATTGTTTCAGTTGCCATATGCATCATATGCGTGAGCTGGCCACATTTACAATTTTAAAACTCCCACGATTTGGCGCATGCCCTTGAATGCACTTTTTCTAATTTCTGTCACTAGGGATCTCTCAATCAAAACAGTAAAATGTAGACTGATGTGACAGTGTGAACAAGTCTTGGGTCATTTGAGCTCTTTTGACAAATGCTATTTATTTCTGTTATTACTGTATAATTATTACACTTAATACGCCTCAAGCAATAGCTAATGACGGCCAAGCCAGCTCTGCAGTGAGATCATCCTCCTAGGCATCATCCCTTCCTAATACCCACAATGGGGAGTAAACAAAATGTGTGCATATTTCACACTTACAAGGCACCACTACAATGTTTAGGCCAATAGCGTCAATAACTGGAGGGCATCCAGGAGCGCTGGGAGATCTAAGCTTTTCTGTCTAGACACAAACATCTTGAATAATGAGGTCATCAGCATATTCAAACAGAAATACAGCTACT
The DNA here is from genome assembly GCF_902148855.1 of Sphaeramia orbicularis. Lineage (NCBI taxonomy): Eukaryota > Metazoa > Chordata > Actinopteri > Kurtiformes > Apogonidae > Sphaeramia > Sphaeramia orbicularis. The sequence goes on from NC_043964.1 coordinate 44,571,549, forward strand.
TTGACCCCCTTTTTTGCATCAAGTACAATCTACTACTGTGTGTGCGGGGGGTATGAGTGTACAAACCATGACTGTTTTGCATACGGCAGGAGGTTAAATTTCCAATGTGCTCACAGGAAAATACACAATCTTTTTAAGAAATCAGTACTATGGATAGCTGCAATTCATTATGCAGATTTGCATTAAGCAGCTGCAGAGTGGGGTTATTGGGCTAAATGTTAAGTTAATGTCAAGTCTTCTCTAAGGCTGCCGTGTTTGTTCATGTCTCATCAGGACCAGTGTCAGTTAGAAACGAGAGACTACACAAAGGCTGAAATCACTTTAGCCAGCCGACCATCCAAAAGTGTGCATGAATCGCTGTGGTAAAGTCAGCCCTGCTCTCACAGCACACAACTGTGTACACACACACACACACACATTATGTGAGCCTTCTTCTATCCCCAGGCCCTACTCTAAATAGTAGTCAAAGAGAGGGATTGTGGGGGAAGGAAGCATAAGCAACATTGGTGGGGGTAGGGCAAGGGGAAGCGTCAGAAAAGAAGCAAAAAGAAAGTGAGCTTTTGTGGCCAATGTAACCCTCTGCTAAGGCTGACATGAACTCACATGAGCTTGACAGAATTACTCAAGACATAAGTATTCTGTAAGAGGATAGAAGGTTCTAGTGAAGATGGATGCAGTGTGGGGAGGGAATGTTACTGGGTAGGTTCTGGCTGGGAAGGTGCTTTTAACGAGCATTCAGTGGCCTCTGACCCTGTAATTGACATGCTTTTATCTTCACAAGCAGCAAAACAGAAGATGCTGAGCTCTTTGACCCTGCTAATAAACCATTCATCCTTCTTCTGACACATCGTGGGATGGATTTTAAAACATTCAGACCGTGAACCAAACTGATACTTTATGCACAAAGTTTACACTGTAGCTCTCCATACAAGACAAACATAACTGTTTTTCTGGTGTTTGTCACATGATTATTAATCATACTAGTGTCTCATGAATGCATATAGGTCAGTGATGTATGATGATCACCAACTGTATTCATATAGATGATTTAGCAGGGGCTTTAAAGTCACGCAATGTGACTGTGATTAAGTTAAATAATTAGCCTGCATTAAAAATTAATATAGTAATAATAAAATGTTTTGAAACAAACTCTGAATTAATTTTCTGTTTATAATCTCATATGCCAATGAGATCACCATAATTTTAAACTACATATTTAAATGGAGTAAAAAAAAATTTTTTAAATGCATTTCTGCTGTAAATCAAATGAAACTACAATAACGTTTAAGAAGAATACTATTCAGAGCACTTGAAATAACAGAAATACTCCAAATAGCTAATGCTTTTTTGGAATATTTAAAGTGATTACATGGTATCCTTTTATACAGTTAAATTTGTACCTTAAAAAAAAACACAGTCGGACAGAAAATATAGACATCACATCATTGACCTATATATTCTAATTGTCATCTATATTAAGGGAATGGCTCTAGATTTATTGCACTTTTACTTGAGCTCAGAATCACTGAATAAGCAGGAAAGTGCATGCTTTTTTGTTTGCGGGTGTCTATCGTTCCATCCCTGTTTGACGAAGAATGTCCAGTTTGCACATTAGAGTTTTGAATGCTGACGTTGGGCCTGAGATTGTTCATTCAACCTACTCTAAATCACAACAGTGGTCTCAGTGAACTCTACACTCCCATTAGGGTGGCTTAGACACATAGGCTTCATATCGCTCATCAATCTGATAAAGAAAAGGAAAAAATAATTTATTCCAAATGTGTCCTCAGTTATTCAAGCATGGTTTGGAACAGCCATCAGATTCAGTAATGGAAACTGATTAGTAGTGAAGATTAAAACTGCACTTTGAAACAGAAAGAGCTGCCAAATAGGACGGAAATGTATCCCTTTTATTAGAAGGCTTTAAAAGGTAGGACCAATGTCATTTTGAGCATCAGTGAAGCCATGTTAATCAAATCAAACAAGGAGAGCATGAAAACTAAATGACTTTTCCAAGACAATACATGTACTTCATTCCTGAAACATGTTTTTAGCAAGTTTCCTCTTTAGTTTATTGGGTGATCTTTCTTTATGAGTAGCTCTAGGGTTCAAACTGATGCACCTGTACCTTACACAAACTTATGGAAAATGCTGATATGAATCCAACTCAAAATCAGACTTAACTTCAAGTACAGTAAGTGCTACCAGTTGCCTTTCACATATGTAGTTTATTACCCCACCCCCGAAGGGAGGGATATTGTTTTGGTTCGGTTTGTTTGTTTGTTAACACTGTAGCAACAAAACCATTGGTTGAATTCATACCAAATTGGGTTTAGCCTATAGATTGCCAGTAACCCAGAAGATGTCATTACATTTTGGGAGAAGTAGGTCAAAGTTTCAATTTTTTATGAATTTTAAAAATCTTTTTTTTTTTTTTTCCCCCCCATTTACTTATTATGGGTGAAATTTCAAATGTAATAATAATAATAATGAATTAGATTTATATTGAGCTTTTCTATGAACGCATATTCAAAGCGCATACAGTGGATCCATTATTCATTCACTCACACATTCACACTGTGGTGGTGGTAAACTACATTTGTAGCCACAGCTGCCCTGGGGCAGACTGACAAAAACGTGGCTGCCAATCTGCGCCTACGGCCTCTCTGATCACAGGCATTCATACACCAGTAGGAGTAATAGTACTGGAGGCAAGGAGGGTGAAGTGTCTTGCCCAAGGACACAACAGCACATGACTGGGATAGAGCAGGATTCGAACCACCAACTCTTCGGTTATTGGACGACCCAATCTACCATCTGAGCCATGTCTATAAAAACATCAATTTTGTTTCAATTTACTTCAAATTTAGCACATAGCAACTGATATGCTGACATCACCACATGCATAGACATGATGACAGCTGGATCGATGCCAAAATAAGCTACAATATGTGCGAGGGGCGGGGTTTGTTGTGCCTGGCACCACTTGGTAATATAATCAGAAATATCATTGTTTATAGTTTATCTTTTATACCACCTATTTATTCTTATTCTATTTTTACTTCTTTTTTCCAAATTGCATGGCATTTAATAGCAAGATGAGAGAGAAACAGTTTCTCAGTATGTCTTGTGCATCCAGTTGACAATAAACAATAGGACAATAAAATATGACAATAAAAACTCTTTGAATCTTGAAAAAAAAATACCGAAAGGATAATGGTGGAACTCAACATTAAAAGAGTTTCAGATTGAAACAATTTCACATTCATCATGAAGTACAAAAAATGGTTGGGGCCATAGCATTTGTAAGCAGAGCTAACTGAGGAAGATGTCAATAGCCTGGAGCAAAAAAGCGGATTTTATTTGCATTGTAAACTGCCCCTTAAGACAATACATCACTATGGAAATTAGTCATTATTGACTTTATTAGAAATTGAACAACTGAACTTAGGTTAACTTCCAAGTCAAGGTAATAAAAGAATAATGAAAGCATCAATGACTCTAAATCACTAACATTAGAGTAAGTTAATCAATAAATCTGGTATTGATTATCAAGTTAACAATAAAAGTCCAAGTGATTTTTTAATCTACTTCTTGATATACAACTTTCCCTCACAGTCAGTAATACCAATTGAGAAGTCTAAGACCACACTGTAACTGTTCAGTCATGCATTTTTGTAACTTCTGCTATACATGTAGTGTCAACACTTGACTACCATCACTATTTTAGTTTAGAAACCCCATGGAAACAACGCCCAGACCCCCACATTCCCTGTTCTGATTGGTTCTATTATTCACTATGCATTAGGGATGGGAAGATTATCCGATGCGTAGGTACGCCAACACGCACGTGCACGATCCAAGTGCACCGGTAGAGAAGCTGCGAGTAAATGAAAAGTTTGGAATGATTACTGCAATGCATCAGTAATTGAATGTTTGTATTGATAAAATTCGACTCATTCAGTAGAATATATTTTTACTTGCATTTAAAAGTCTGAGCTCCGCGGATGGACTGTGGCACAAGCGCCACCAAATGAATACTGTAATGTCTATATCTGAATCTGACAAGACTTAGAAGGGAGGTGATGACGTGTGGTTTCTTAGCGTGTACTTTTTACTATATCAACTGCATTGAATACTGCCGTACATACCGGAGATACTTCCTTAAACAGTGACATACATATCTAACAGCGCATCCCAGAATACCTTGCACAGATGTCTTTTAAAGTGACAGAGCCTTTTCTGTATACCTACATTACAAATACATTACAAATTGATTCAGCAAGGGAGCAAGAAGTTGAGTGTTAGAAACATACAGAGAAATGACTTTGGAAACACAGTTCAAATTTTTTCACTGACTGTATGTGAGGGACGTGTTGTGAAATTATACAAAAGCCGCTTTGTAAAAAGTCATTGTTTAATTTTATAAATAAATAATCAAGCTCATTGAATTGCACTGCATATTTTTTTTTTAAACAGAATGAATTTGTTGAATCCAAATGTGCTCTGTATCGTGATTTGGGTGTGAACTGGATCGTATCATGAGGTGCCACACATGTATCTTTAATATATCGGATCGGAAATGCTGTGTCGAGATGCGTATCTTATCGGCCTTACAACTAAAATCCCCAACCCTACTATGCATCCTTCTCTTCTTTCATGTGACCATTTTAACAAAATAACAAGATGTGGCCCCTAATAACCAGCCGCTGGATTAGGGCTGGGTGATATGGAAAAAAAATCATATCATGATGATTTTTTTCATATCAGACCGTATCGATCTGTATCATATTAATCAAATCACTATTTTTGTCAAGCTTAAATTTTCCATTACTCATAAGTTAGATGTGAAGACATCAGAAGGTTATTTTTGATTTAGTTCTGTCAGAGGTTGAACATGACAGATGTGCTGAAGAACACATACAACTGTTTCAGATAAATAAAACAGGCACATATATTTAAAACTAAACTAAAAGTCTGACCAGCAGGAAAAAGCTTTCAAGTTTTAAAGAGAACACAAACAGAAAAGACCATTAAATTTATTGGTCAACTCCAAATACATGAAATCTTCATTCCAAAATAAATCGTAAGCTTTCCAGTTCAACAGGAGAACAGAAACAAAATGGACAAATAAATTGTCTTGTCAATGTCAAATGTATAAATGAGGTAAAAACTTATAATATATTCTGAACAATTAAGGTCACTCTACAACTGAAGTTTTTATACTACTGTGTGGGTCCTAAATGCATTATGAAATTTGACATTACAAGAAATACCCAGTCCTCACAAAACAATGCCTGGGGTATATACATGGGCTGGTATAAACTGAAATTGAAACTGAACACTTTGAGCGGCTGGCTCCCGTTCTTCACACTACATGTATTCACTGGGTACACCTCCATATTGTACTGAAGACCCCAAACCGAAACAGTTCGGTACAAACAAGTACATCATTACATCCCTACTTTTCAGCGACCCAGGACACCCGAGTTCTTGGTCAAATTTTCTCCTGAGGGAACAGTCTCTCCGCTGCAGACCAAACATTAGCTGTGTGCTGCAGCTGGCTCTTACACCTATGCTGTGTGCATCAACCTAACTTGACGTGACTCTAGCATGATTGGTTCCGTGCTGTGCTACTTAATTATGACTGTTTGTTCTTATGTCTATCAAAACATGGACAAATGAATGCTATTGAAATTATATTGAGCATGCCTCACATTTCTATTGAGGAAAAGTTATTTCGCAATATATATCGATATTGTTTTATCACCCAGCCCTACATTCGACGTATTATCATACTAACTGGTAAGTGGTTATTTGAGTACCTTGTGATCCCATGTCCATGTTTGCATGTTTGAATGTTCTGCCATTACTTTGGAAATGTTGCCAAAAGCTGTGGATGGAAGTGGATGGAAACCCTTTTTCATTGTAAAACTGTATAAAACAGACAACACTTGTGGATGTAGCCTAATATTAACCAATGATCCCAATGTGAATCAAGTTCAAACAATAGTCCATAAAACTGACTGGTGCTGTAGATCAGTGTCACATAAGTATGCCACGAGAAGTCATCAGGTGTGCCATGGAAAATAATCCAATTTCACCTGACTGGTACTATCAGCGAGCAGTGTCATATAGATACATATAGGGGTGAAATGATTCCTTAAGTAATTCGTGTACCTCAATTACAAAAAATGATTGAGGAATCTTCTCTGCCTCGAGGAATCACTAATTTAATTGTAAAGCTCAAAGCACGGCATTTTGCATGGACTACTTAATGCGACACAACACGCTTACGTCACTCACGCAAAGGAAGATGACGGAGGATGCAGAAGTGTTCAGTTGAAGCAGCGGGAAAATGGAAGAGGCGAGTTAATACAACAATGACGAAAGACAAAAAACACAATAAAAAAGGCAGAAAATGTCAAAAGTGTGGAAGCATTTCAGATTGAACGGCAAGGTAAACACCGTGACATGTATCCATTGTAACACGGCCCTTCCATACCACAACAGCACATCTTCGATGTAGCATCTTCTCATAAGACACCCAGAATGGAGCGGAGGACCCAAGATAAAATAAAATTAACATAGGGGAAATCCATGAGATTAACATTAATGTACCTTACTAACATAATGTTTGCCTGTGGAGGGCTAGGTTTCTTTTAATTGTGGCTACTGTTGAATGTATGGCTAGTTTATTATGATTGTGACCAGCATAGATTTAGGCAGCGAGCCGTGCACCCGTGATTTGCACGGTTAATTCCCAAAAGCACGGCCAAAACTGGTGCACGGCTTGCTCAAAGCTTTCTCTACCTTGTCACGGCCGAATTTTGCAAAATCCAACTATTTTTTGCTAAAATGAAGTGAACCCTCAATTAACTGGACATGTGTGTTGGGGGGGGGGGGGGGGTTTCTAGGTTAAGAGAGAGACAGGTAAGGTGGGGTGGCCATTACCTTGATTCTCCTGAAAATAGCAGAAATGTGTAAAACTGTTCATGCATGGACTCGTTCCAAGTTCCCATTCAAAAGTTCTTGTTCTTATATGCTACAACGCATTCCTGTTATGTCTAAACTGTAAATTCTGAAACTTACTGCTGCCAAAGTTAAGTTGCACATCAAAAAGGCAATGTTTATGCCTTTTTTTTAAATTATTGATGTGTTATATTTTTGATACTTACAAGAAATATTAAGTTGACAGTAATTAAATTGTATTTATTTTCATCTGTATTTGCAATTGCCTCGCTGGAAATGTTTCTAGTCAAGAAAATACATTTTTGTTGCGTATGCACAATATGAATGTAACAAAACTGTAAATTATCAAAAAGAAAAAAAGGAAACCAACTGGTCCTTCATTATTAAGTGAAATACCTTATTTCCTCTTGTGTATTTATAATTGCTCTGTAACCAAGCAAAAATAAGTTTTAACCAATTACTCAATTGAAGAAATTTTCAGTAGAATTCTCGAATACTAAAATATTCGATAGCTGCAGCCCTAGATACATATGACAGCACGCACCAATGATCCACTCTACAACAACAGTCTCCCCTTTCCCTTTGTCAAATAAAGTGAAAGTGAACCAGCCCCGATGCGGTGCATTCTGTTGATAAAATCCCCCCTCACTAGTGATGCGTGGTTTAGCAAGTTACCCGCAAACCCCAGGTATCGGGTTGGGGTGGGGGTGATATGTCTCCCATACTATTATACAATGGACCTCAATCCAGGGGTCGTCTGAAGGTCGCTGACGCACCCCTCTCAGCTTTCTTGTTCCAAACACCCCGTGACAGTGTCTCCCATGCACTCGGACGTGTCCCCCCCCCCCCAAAAAAAAAGTGAAAGACTCGGAGCTGTTGAGGAAGTTTCTGTGTGTCAACTGGGACTACATTTGCATTATATTTCAATAAATATACTTTCTGTGATATTTTTGTTTGGTGGTGTGCCTTATGATTTTTCTAATGTAAAATATGTGCCATGGCTCAAAAGGTTGGGAAACACTGCTGTAGATTAATCGCTCTGTCACCAAGACAATGATAAAACACTCCAAAACCACAACATATTTCCACAATTAATATAACCATTTCTATAATAAGGCTGCACAATATCAGTGAGCCCACCTCTAAACAAAGTTTTCTCATTGGGTCGATGTTGTTATTGGCATGAGGAAATTATTGTAACTAGTCAGATGACCCCACTGCCTTTCCTCAGCTTCATATCACTTTGGCTCACTGCCAGCCCAAAGAACACACGGACGCCTTGTTGAAGCCATCCATATATTAAAAGGTAATTATGGATGTGCAGAAGTATGGATAGGGAAAGGAAGTGATGCATGTCTTTGTGGGATGAAAGGTGTGATTCAGTTGGGGCTTCCCACTACTGTTGTGGCTTCTATCAACATGACACTAATCACAGCTCACACATTCCCCAAAACACCTCCGACCTGAGGTCAGGAAACCGCCTCTGTCTTGAACACAAATAAACTCCAAACAAAGCCTGCTGCTCTCCACAGCATTCCCCCACTCACTGTGGGAGGGCTGAGCAAGCAGGGTGAGGAAGAGTTGGGGAGGCAGAGTGAGGAAGCATCCAACAGAGAAGGGGAGAAAAACGAACGCTTCCATCAAATGTTGGCTATAGTGAGAGCCAGTATATTAAAAGTCCAACAGATATTTTTCCCATTAGTCATTATAATGTACTTTCTTCTTATAGACAGCTGAGCCACGACAAACATCATACCAATCTCCTCTTTGCAGACTGATAATGAACTCCTCAGTGGTGCTATATAAAGTAATCCCTACCAACTAATTTCCAGTGGATCAGTGAACTACTGTGATCATCAAGAGTCGACCCAGAACAAACCTGATCCTGCTGAGAGGAAGGAACTTTGTCTTTTTGTGTGTTTCCTTATGTTTACTTGGCTGCTATCTAGTGTGAAGAGCAGGCAGATTGTGTGACAGACACCTGGATCACTGAAACATGTGATCAGAAGACTGGCACTAATCCTCTGGGTTCTCTGGTGGCTCACACTGAGGTATTACAAAGTACTAAAGTACATACCAGGAATGAAAAAGATATTTGTTATTGTGAGAGATTAGGAAACAACATAGACAGAATTGATTAATTCAGTTCACCATCGTTAATGAGACAATGAATAAAATCAGCTGCCACAAATGGCAAAGAATACCGATGCTTGTCACAGCTAAGCCCCCCCACTCCACCCCCTTCTTCCCACAAACACTCAACAATTTGATGCATACATACAAACAGTGTCCTTCCCATGATGCATCCACGCTTGGAGAAACTTGGCCCCCTGGGGACAGCCAGATTAACACATGACAGAGCTTGTTAACCCTGGACAAAGAGAGATGCTAATCTGTACAGTCAGCCTCAAATGTCCTCAAACAGTGCGCAGACTCGGAGAGAGAGATGCCCAAGAAACATGAGAAGAATGAGGGAGGGATACATGGCCATAACAGAGGCCACAGTATGTCCCAGAAACTAGACAATGCTGTGGGGAGGCAGGGCTAGAGGGTCTGTCAGCCCCAAACAATAAGGGGTAGACAGACAGAGGACTGACTACAAACAAGGCCCCAACGGTGTAGACCCGACTGCATCCTGGCTGGGGCTCCGCCGCCTGCAGGGATGAGCAGCAGGGCAGCGCAAAATGCAACTGTGTGGATATTGATCACATAGAGAAAGTGGGGAGGCAGGTTCCCAGCCCCCACAGATGGGCAAGACCAAAAGAAAAGAGACGGACAGAGGAAGTGCATTAGCAGGCGGGTGTTCCTCTGATGCTGTTAGTGTCTCCCCAGGGAGATAAGAGGATGGTAGGGACAAGGTTTTAGGAGAGTGCCATAAAGGAGGTGTGTGTGTGTTGGGGGGGCAGAGTAAGCAAGAAACAGCAAGACAGGGCTAGACGCTGAGGACCCGACAGAGAGGCAACAGAGAAACTAGGGCTAATTTGTAACTTGAAGAGCTGCTGGATCATCTCCATAATGGGCCGTCTGCCCACAAACAAGCTCCTCTCTAGGGGCAAATGAGATCAGGCCAGCCCAGGACCAGCTGGTGGCTTTGGATCAATGACACCAGATAGAGCGAGATACAGAAGATGGAGGCAAGAGGGCAGCGCCAGGGCATCTGGACAGGAAGGCACAAATACACCCCGTCAGGCCTCTGCGCTCTCTCGAGATTTCGCACGGGACATGGACACACACACGCAAAGTACAAGTGGAACGACTGTTCATAAGAGGATTATGTCCTTCTGTTTGAAGTGGAACAAGGCACGTTACAGATGGAATTTGATCCCTCGCAGAAAGGCTAACAGGTTGGGTGGTTGACCAGATCCGCACCTACTAACTACAGCTTTCTAATCACAGACTGCATGCCTCACAACACCAGATCTGCCAAAAGTCTGCCAGAAAATTCTCGTGTCCAGTAAAGCATGTGTTGATGGTACCATATTTATTACAGCTGATCAAACAAAATAATTTTGAAATTGTGATATGGCCATATGCAATATATAGATAATCCATCAGTTAATTTTTTGATAAATTTGTCACAACATACCATTATATATGAATAACTCTGTTCAAAGACACTCCAGCACACACATTAGACATTGACTAATAGAAGGATTTTTAAAAGCCCATTCTTCAACACCATCAGGAAATAGCCAATACCAGATTAATCATCTAATCTGATATATCTGTGAAAACAATTCAGCATTGTTAAAAAAGTACTTTTTTCAGATTTTTGAACTAACTGTTGAACTGAACATCCAAGACAACGAAATAGCCAAATGAATAAAGAAAAAGTTGGATCACTGAACCTCCAACTCCAACTACTGAATCAATGAATCTCCCACTTCTACTTCTTTTAGTTATTATTTTACCTCAAAGTAAGCAGTTCTAGTTGAGAGAGCTGATATTACACAATGGCGTCTATCAGAGTAATATTTTGCCGACAAATAGCTTCTTAAACATCCTATGTGCACCAATTATTCAGTCTGTCTGCCCCATATACTCCCCACACATAAGCAAACTTAGTTGTTTGATAAAAATCCCATCGCCAACATTTTTTCATATTTTTCAGAAATGCAGAACTGACTATAACTTGTACTGCCATTAGATTTAGAGGAGATATTTTCTACTTTTTCCTGAAACATTACAACAGGGAACCACAATGTTTTTGACTTTGAAAAAGTGAAACTGATATGACAGAGGAATAAACTGGCCTCAGCTGCCCATGGTAAAATAAGTCTATCATTCTTTGAGCACCTGCATGGGGCACAGATGCCCATCAGTCCACATACAGTTATGGTGAGGTCAGGGAGGGTCCATCTGACCTAATCACACCAAAATCTGCCTGAAGGGCAACAGTGTTAATGTAAAGAGGGGCGCACTGACACCAGCATCTGTGAGTTACAAGTGGTAGAACACGAAACATAAAATTTTTGTTTTTAGTGTTTAAGGCTATATTGCATCAAACAACCAGACAAGCGTAACGCTTTGTCCCATAAAATTTTTGGATTTGAAGCCTAGCAACAGTGCTCTGAACCATGTCCATTATCCATCCTCCCACCAGAGGAATTCAGAGTGTCCAAACACAGCAAATTACTGCAGCTGCTGGCAAATACAGCCTCAAAACCTCGCCACCAGTCGCCAACTGCATGCATGGACAACTGTGACAGACACCGTCAACCCAAGGCCGCTATCTGTCAGAGTACAGACAACAGTTTATCTCTTTACTGCGCTAATTTACCATAGTGCCTGTTTCCTTACGAAACCTAATCATCCAGTAAACAGAGAGGGAGGTTTGGCCAAATATCCAGTTTCTGTTCATGGTTTTGATAATCCCAGAACAAGAAACTATTGTGCTGCTGTTGTTTACATGGCTTAAAGGAAAGCTACAAATGATGGTGGTAGTTTTTCATGATGCCAAGAAAACCAAGGGTCATGGGTTCAGGCTGAAAAAAGCCTGATGACCAGAGGCAAAGGCTTGCCCTCGTCATTGACGAGAAGTTCAGAGCTGGAGGTTTTTTTTTTCTGAGTCACACACCCAACCCCAACACCACTCCTGAGGCTAAGGGCAAGCTGACACACAAGTCTATTAATGCAACAATCATCTCCCCTCTAAGGACTGTGGGCATGGGTCGAGAGGCCAGCTGGGAGCAAAATAGGCCATTAAAATTTAAATTACCCCAAAATACAAGCCTCTCAAAGACATTTCATGTGAGGGTATCCCATGGCAATTTCTGCCGGCGTACCTATGCATCTATGAGTTATTACAGCAGCTCTCATCCTTGTGTTAAGAACTTGCAGTAATGTCTGACTTATTTAATGGACCGCTGACAACATTAAGTGGTGAAATAATGAAAATCTAAATTATGTCTGAACACCATTAAAATATCATTTTGATGGTTTGATTCATATGAGACTCAGTGAAATATAACTGGGTTCTGATTCATGGTTTATAAGAATAAATAATTAAATAAAAGCATATCACTAAGAAATTACAATGCACTTCAAGTATTTGTTTCTGTAAAATTACTGATTTAATAGAGAAAAAGGTTGTCAGATTGACTTAAAGCTGTATATGACTATCACCAATTTTTCATCAAATCTGTAAAACCCGAGTCATAGCCTAAGTATCAACAATCTGTAAGTCTTTCTGTGACTACACACCTGAATCTCTTCATTCACGGTGAACAATTTCTGAGTGTACGCCACCGTAAAGAATCCATTTGTTTAAAAACACAGCCGGTAGGTCACTTGGGCATTTTCAGACATGCATTGTGGGAAGGAGCGCTCCATGCAGCTGCAGTAGCAAGAGGCGGCCATAATGCGGCATCATGGAGCTCCGGTTCCCACAATGTACATCGTGACAAATTTCCAAAAATGCTCCAATTACCTACCAGCTGTGTTTGTAAACAAATGGATTGTTTATGGTGGCGTACACTTAGAAACTGTTCACTGTGAGGGAAGAGATTCAGGTGCGTAATCACGGAAAGACTTCCGGATTCGTGATACTTAGGCTATGACTTGGTTTTACAAATCTGATGAATAATTGGTGAGGAAAGTCATACGCAGCTTTAAAATGAAAATAGTTGCCATTATGACCAATATTAAATAATTTAAAGAAATTAAGTCAGCATTGGAAGAGCAAGGTATTTTTTCCCACCATAATAAACTGCAAACTGACCAGTTTTGTTGCCTTTTTTTTTCTTTTTAATATACATACTGGAATGGGAAAAGTGAATGACATCAAAAACAGGTCCCCAGCTGGACCAGATCTGGGCCATTGTATTTCATGGTTGGGCTTCTTGATCACATAACCCTCTGAAACACATGTGATTGTTGGATAATATCACCCTTAAGACTTTGACACTTTTATGGAACCAATTCAACTGCTTAGCGGCTAAATTTACTTAGGGGGTCAAATGAGTGGCCATTTTGTCAAAAAAAAAAAAAAGTGTAAGAATGCATAGAACTGTGTTGAAATAATGCTAATACATTTGTGCACTGACTACTGATATTGTTTGACAGTGGAAGCTATATTTTCAGAAATATTGGATTTTGAATAGCACGTGTATGTGAAACCTTTGCTGGTGGATGGACGCGACATTACCCATGATGATTTGGTCAGTACCAGTACTTTATTAGTAATAAACCTTATATACTTACTACTGCTAATTATCCTCTTATTCATAAATGTTAGTATTGTGGATCTAAAACAATAACAACTAACAAAAACACAAAATGTGGCAGTGGACAAATTTGACATGGTAGTTACGGATCCCATCATACTGATGCTCAGCAGTCATGTCACCATTTCCAGAAATGATCCCCGCGCAAAGCTAGTATCATAATTATTATGCTACAGTTTATCATCATACTAAAGAGAAATAACAATATTAGAATTGTATTTCTTTATAAAAATGCTTATTATTAGAAACTATTGATTTAAAAAGTGACGTGTGACATTCTTAATGTATGTATTCGCATAACATAAGCAGGATGGATCAGCACGATTATTTTTAAGTCTAGGTATGAAAGTGTGATTGGCAGTGTGTTCTCATTTTTATTTCAAGGGCTAGCTGACCCATTATGTTCTCACCCTCCCTTTAATTAATTACCCTTTAAGTCAGCTACGTATCCTTATACAATACAAAAACTCCAAATGTCTTCCAACAAAGAAAATCAGTCTTGATACCAATTTCCGAAAATATATTTTTTCCAGCCATTACAATAATCAGATTTATTTATTCCAATATTCCTTCTGACAAATCCTCTCTGTGCAGAGTGCCTCTGGCAGTAATCCACATGCTGCAACTAATAATCTTTCTAAAGCCATCTTAAATAAGTTAATAAAAACAGAGTGTGCTTTTGAATGGCAGCTAAATTTAATTTCACATGATTGCATTAGGCTCTGGTCTATCTGCAGGCTTGTCTGTCTGTCTATCCTCCATTTCCCTGCCTCATCCACCAACACTGTGAGTCAGCCATTCTTTCATCCATACACCGGGAGGGGGTTGGCTGGGGGGGGGGGGGTGGACAAGCTGATGTCTTTGCCCACCTCTGACTTCAGAATCCTGGAGTATCTCAAGTTTTGCATGGCAGAGCCTTTAAAAGAACTCATATCAGTCGCCCTGGGATGCCATTTACTCAGGATGACATCAATACCTCATGGTCAGTCGCCAACACATTTATTGAGCAAACCATGCCCAATGTCGCCACAAAGCTTCAGACAATTTATGCCACTGTCTACTGGACCTCAAGGGAAGAGAATAGGAGTTGTGGGCTGGGGGTAAAAATTTTAAAATGCTTGCATATTTGCAGTTTATTAAATGCTCTTGGCCAGGCTTTGGGAAAACTGGCAGTGTTTTCTCCTCCCCATTGTTCTTACAGAGGGGAGTGTAATCTGTCTTGTTGCACTCACTCACCAGAAAGGACCTGAGCGAAGGAGCAGCTCTGGGCCCCTGCAGCCTTAACTCTCACACCACAATAGCTGATCACTTTTGGGGGGTGGCATTAATCACCTCTGATACATGCCAGCTACAGTCTGTGCACAAGCCTCTCACAGATATTTTCAACTAAAATACCCTCCAAGGCCCAAGGAGATTTTTTTTTTTTTTGCTTTAACATGCCACTGTGTTCTTCTCCTAGCTGATAAAAAAAACTATGAAGGCATCTAGCAAATTATTACCATTAAATTGCCGGCATTTCCCCCTGAGGCCAATGAGGCATTTCTCAAACGCTCGCACCACTTGGCCCATCATAGAACAATGGACATCCGCGATGGAGGATGGAGAAGGAGGAGAGATAAGAAAAAAAAAAGTTTAGGGAGTAAAAAGGCAACAAAATGGCCACAGAATGGGAGACAAATCTCTTAAAAAGATCTGGAAGACAAATTAAAAACCAGTTTATCTGTTTTAGGTTAGCTTTACGTGTCACATGTGCACTCCAAGCTGCCTTCCAGGCTGCCACCGCCCCATCAAACCCATCTGCCCACGAACCAAACTGAACGATAAACACAACCGCAAAACTGAGCTGACACTAAAACACCGCTCATTAGACGTTTTCTACAGCATATTTACCGTATATATTCATTCACACAAAGAGCTGCCGTAATTCCGATACAGATTAGTAGCAAAATGAAGAACTACTTTTAGTATTAACATGCTTAGAACAACTGAGTCTGTAATCGTCTATAGACATGACGTCAGTTTTTCAAGTATTATGAGTTGTATTAACGATAATTAGCAAAACACTACTCACGAACTGACGTTAGCATGCTAGCTAAGGCTAAAACAATCTCGCCCTTACCAGTCAGTGCAGCGGCGAGCTAGCAAAATCCTCTCCAGCTACGCCCAGTGTTAGCCAGTACACCCTGACTGAATCCTCGAGTCAGATAAAAAGAGAAAGTGAAGATGTGGACTCGATGAAACCGGGGACGAAATCGCGGGAGGGCAAAGTAAAACGAGTTGAGCCGTTCGGCCAGACGAGGAAACTTCTGCGTCTTCCAAAGCGCCGTTTTTCACAAGTGATGCGCGTTCCCTGAAAGGAAGAAAGGAGGAGAATGACGCTTCAGTTCACACTCTGACACACACACTCTCTCTCTCTCTCACACACACACACACACACGGTGGTAGACCGGTGAACGGATGGATGGACGGCGGAGGAGAGCACAGCGCTGCGCCGCTTTCACGGACTAAGAGAAATGTCGGAATGTAGGCAGTAAGAGAGGACATCACTGCCGTGGCTAGTATAAAAGTAAATGCGTGGTTAATGATACTTATGAGACATTAATGACATTACCCACATTACATTATTCACTACATGCAGAAAAGTAGAGACATACAGCCAGTGTAGCACAGTCAAATGGGTTAAGAGAGCAACTGGCCCATCAGTGGCACACAATGCACAAAACACAAAAGTCTCAGGTCCACTGAAGCTCCTTGTAACTTTTAAGAGAAAACATTTGTTATGTTATGTTATGTTATGTTACTTGTTTTGTCTTATGTCTTTTTCTTTGTCTCTTTCTTTACATCATCTACAAGATGTAGATGATAAGAGAGAGACAAAGACACCCTGGTCTTCGAGAGCTACTAGCCTGCATATTTTTGGTGTTTCCTCTTGCAGCACACCTAACACTCATTATCAGGCTTCTGCAGAGTTGGATGATAGGGTTATTATTTGAATCAGGTGTAGTAGCGCTCAAGGACCAGGGTTGGTGACCCCTGATCTGCATCATC
This sequence comes from Sphaeramia orbicularis, assembly GCF_902148855.1. Classification (NCBI taxonomy): domain Eukaryota; kingdom Metazoa; phylum Chordata; class Actinopteri; order Kurtiformes; family Apogonidae; genus Sphaeramia; species Sphaeramia orbicularis. The sequence goes on from NC_043964.1 coordinate 44,588,294, forward strand.
TGTGTCCTGTTATTTATATGTTCTCTTTGTCCTGTCATGTCTTATTCATGTCCTGTTATGTCTTATATTGTCAATTTCATCTTGTTACATCTCATGTTTTTAGGTCTTTTAGGTTTTTTTGTCTGATTTTTAAAAAATAATTTCTTGTCTCATCATTTTCATCTTGTTACATCTTTACAACTGTGGCCTCTCCTCTACCTTTCACATCTCTTTGCTGAGGTCAACCTTTGTAAAAGAGATGAACACTTCTACCTTAATCAGAAAAAGGTTTCATATCGATCATATATATCTTAGTTATGGTTATATATTTATATAATATGGATTTCACTCCAGCAGTATGTGAGCCAGTAACAACAGCTATTTGACTCATCTTTGGTCCCAAATGCAGCTGAAGAATATGCACATTATATATTTAAACACTACTTACCACACTAAGCAGTGTACTATTCCAGAAATAAAGAGATCGAACAATCAAAACAATTGCAATGACATCATCATAATATTCACCAATGAAATGAAGTGAACCACAAAACAATGAAGCATTCTGTGTGTTGACAAAGGAAAGAAAATAAACACAAACAACAAGACAAAAATTATATAGTGATGAATATATAGTTCTTCTATTGCCAAATGTAGATAAATAAAGTACTGGGGTTTTGTGTTGCTTTGTTTGTTTGTTTTTTCCCAGACGGAAAGAGTAAATTTGAAAACTATATCACAAATTTAAATGGACATTAAAGTATCTTTAAATAAGCCATATGACCATCCTAAGGATAAGTGGAATAAAAACTGCATAATAAGTGGGGAACAAAATATTCATCCACATTAGTTGGTTTGTGACTATTTTAATCATATATATTAGTGGGTCCTTTGGGAAAATGATTTGTATACAAGTGCAGCCCTTAAGGCCAGGTGAAAACACTATTATGTAAGCCTTTGGAGTTTGGCGATGCTCTGTTGTTGGTCAACTAAAATAGGCTATAAATCATAAAATCTCAATAGATCATTGACTGAAGACAAAATTCAGACTGGTCAAATGGGCTAAGCCTCTGCCTCTGCCCTTTCAGTCTGCTATATGGTAGAAATGTGAAGGTTTGTGGGGGTTTAGATACAGAATAAGATCTAATTGCAGAATTGGAACATGATATAAATAATTGTGTTTCATTAGATTGAGCTGTTTATATTGACCCTTTACAGAGTCTGCAATGTTTCTACAGTAGCTCTGAACTGACTTCCTTTCTGTTTCATAGCTATATATTGTATATATAGGTGCATTACCATAAGTAATATAAACATGTTGACTGCTTAACTAAAAACATATCTAAAATGGACAAAACAAACACTGGTTCTCACAAAAGATGTTTTGGTGTCCACCATAGTATATTGTGGGTATTCAGTTGTTTTCATGCTGTAACTTCATAACTAGACCTCACTAAATATCACACACTGAACCTTTAAGGGAACAGGGATACATTGGTGATGTTGTTTGGCTATAGATGTCTGGTATAGTAATCCCTAGCAAATCCATTTATCGGAGAGAAGACATTTAATACATAGAAAATTTGGAGGATTGACATACAGTAGCAGGATAAACAAGACTGATCCTGTATGGAACAACTACATATGAAAACTGTCAAAGTGCATTTTTTAAAAAATCCTTTTTTATACAATCACATATTTTATTTCCAATTTCCAACTTCAGGAATGAGTAGTTACTATGGGTCCTTGAATGCAGCATTCACCAGGACAGCGCGCCATGCTGGAATTGAAAAGGAGTGAATAGCGAATAGCAGGGGAACTGTGGTCTCTCTAAGCATAAACCAATCACCTCCCAGGCTCGGGGATTATTCAAATTAGAGATGATGTCACCTCTTGCAAGTCACCCTACTCTCTCTGGCTCTCTTGCCCGAGTTCTTCCTCTGCTTGTCTGTCTGTTGCCCTCCCTCCCTCCCCTAAGGCCCCTACACCCCTTTTCACTCCTCTTCAAACCCCCTTTTTTCTTCCTTTCTCCATGCCTGATTGCACACACACATAGACACACACAGCCACCCCGCATGCATCAAGTTGCCTGTATTGTTCACTGTTGCTGTTGCATCAATAAGAATTTATAGTCTAACATATCATGGACCTGTTGATTGTGGAAATGTAAATAATTTGGTTACTGACGGAATTGTCAAAAATTTTTTTAATCTCTTGCAAATTACTCCAAATGGTGGATATGATCATGCATAAATGTATGGGCAGTGTATAGAATTATGTGTCCTTTAAGTCACATTTCAAGCAAACAACAAGGAAACATGCTTAGACATGGCTGCAGTGTGAGGTGTGCACCTGCTTGGCAGTTTAATCTGACACAGTGTGAGGGAAAAAAACAGAAATAGCCATTAAAAAAAAGACAGAAGAAAAGATGACACCAAGGAGTCTGTGCAAGCACCCTTTTGGTTAGGATGTGTGTTTTCACTTGGTTCCAATCAGACATAGAAGGTGCATTGTTTCGTGGCTTATGAGCTTTTGTCTGTGTGCGCCGTGCTCCTCACCAGAACGGGGCTTTTCATCAGAGACAGTCTGGGTGGGCATGCCGCCTGTCTGCCCGTCTGTCTGTCTGTCTGTCTGTCTGCTTGTGCTGCTGCTGCTGCTCAGCTCCCAGCAGCCGCCTGCCTGGCCCTGTCTCCTCCATGAGCCAGGCTTTTGTGTTGCTGCTCTTGTTCTGGAGGGGCTTCTTTTGTGAGGTGCTCTTCTCTTTCCAAGTGCTGGAGACAGTGAGGGAGATTTGGCCCCCACGTTGCTTGTTTGAGCTCAGTCAGGGCAGAAATCTACAGTGCAATCGTGGCAATCAGCTTGCAAAGGCGTCTCCCTTTATCTCTCCCTGTCAGATTTCCAGGGGAAGTTTTGTTTGTGTTGTGGAGTAGACTGGCCTCAGACTACTTTACCCACCACTTTACATCAATTAGTAAGCTTATTACCCAGCTTATTGTGATCTTCAGTGCTGCTTTATTGCTGTTTAATTTAAGACCAAGTCATTATCTGCATGGTTAATGAAGTTGTTTGTCCACTTGAGACTTTCTCATCTGACTGCACAGAGGCATCCATGTTATGTGGGATGAATGCAGGTGGAAGACATGAAATGAGAGCAGGAAGAGGGTGGGGACTAAAAGGGTTCGATGCCTCTTGGCTGATGCTGATGGACGTATTGGCATGGTCAAGCAGCAGCAACAAAGAGAGGAAGGTGTTTTTGTTCACACAGGCGGTGCTGTGCGGTAGCGGAGACAGGAAGAGGCAGGGCCGCGTACCCCCGGCTGCACAGTTCCCGTGTTATTTATCTTATTGTTTTTTCCCCCCACCGCCCCTCCGCCCTTCAGCCCAACAGTCCAGCTGGGGCACCAAAAGGTTCTGGCACTCTGTCAAGCTCCAAACAAACCTTGGCCTTTAGTCTGGGTGTCTGCTACGTTTGACAAACTCTTACACAACATATGAAAGCTATTCATGCAGCAGCAGATGCAGGCATGTTTTTACTGTTGATTCCTGGGATACAAAATGAAGTAACCTTTTTTCATAAGATTTATTAAACCAAGACAAAAACAAAAATGTGACCATAAAATACAAAACATGTGATAATTTTCTGTGGAAGCTTGTTTTTGAGGTAAATGTCAAAACTGAAACAAATTCTTGTTGCTCCCTCGTCTCCCTGTAAAGAGAGCTGAGCAAGAGTTTCCATAGAAATGCTGATGCCAAAAAACATTATACAGTCAAGCTTTAATATCTTGATTTTGACTGTTCTTCATCAGTTGTATTTTTTCCTGGTTCTTATTTAGGTGGAGGTACCATCCTGATCATATGAACCACACCCTCAGCCAGCTCAAGCATTTTATAGGAGCTCTAATGGTTATATAAAGGAAGAAAATTACAATTATTGTATAAATGCAGTATGTTAATGAGTTTTATTGTTATTCTATCAAGTAAAAACTGCATCAAGTGAGCCAAAATCAAAGAATATATGTTACAGTGACACTAGATTTATTAATTATCCAGGTATCTCCACTATACAGTTTAGGTGGACATCAGCATTTGTGGGAGGTTTTGAAAGAAAAGAAATAATGGATCAGCCTCAGCCTTTAACACCCAACAAACAAGTTTGAAAGCCTCTTTGGTGGCTTATCTCTATTATCTTTCATATCTCTATTGATTAAAAAAATAAATAAATAAAAACGTCGGCACTGACACATAAGTTCAATGCTTTTAAGAAAGTGTTTTCCATGAAGAACCACATCAGAGTTCTGTTGAGAGCAGGAGTTGGTACAAGATGCTGAGTTTCAACCAGCTCTATATGTAAAGTGTCATTAGATAACTTTTGCTATGATTTGGCGCTATATAAATAAAATTTGATTGATTGATTGATTGATTGATTGATTGATTGAAAATTTACGGGAAAGAAAAACCTGTCATTTATGTCCAACTGCTTGACATCATAAGAAGACTCTCACAAAGAAAGCACAAAAAATCAGAAATTCCCCAAATCAGAAATTCTAAATTCTTGTGTCTTTATGATGCTTCAGATTAGTCAGTTAAAGCCTTATGTGATCTTTTTTTTTAATTTATGTAACCTTTATTTAACCAGAAAAGACACTCTTGTAAAATTTATTTACAAGACTGTCCTGGCTACGATACAAGAGATTACAGACAGGATAGCAACTAAACATAAATGTACACAATGTTCATACAAAATACAAGGCAAATGCAAAATTAGATGTGCAAGGACTGTTGTTTGAGTATTAAATTAATTAGGCACAATAACTACAAACTGACACTGATCTCCAGAAGCTACTTTCCCTGCCACAGAACCTGTCACTTGAAATGTGTAACCAATTTAGAAAGTGGAATCCAGATACCCCAGAATGTAAAACATGAATTATGGGACACATGTGTATGCATGTAGGTTTGATTTCATATTAAAGAAATGAAAGTCCAAGTACATATACTTGACATGAGCTCCTCTCTGCTCCTCTTCTCCTCTATTCATGCCCCAGCAAATACATGTTATGGACTTAACTTCTTCCCCGGAGTCTCTGTGCTTTATGTCCTCACAGGTTTTCCCTGGATTTCTGCATTTCTGGACCTGCTGCTGTGGTCCGCTTCCCTCCTGCCTCCATCGTCATCATTAATTTATCCATACAGTTGTGATAGTGTTTATTATATAGCTACATGGATGGTAGAGGTTTCTGTTATTGGTACTAACAGCTCCAGTGGTAGTATATCCACTGTCAGTACTTGTACTTGTTGTAGTGATTTGGGTATTCGTGTTAGTTATTGGTAGTTATACTAGCAACAGCAATTCTAGTTTTTAACAGTCATAGTTCAGTTTGCCGTGTATCCATATTTTGCCTCTAATCAATAAAACAAAGCATAATATGCCTTTCTTTTTTGCCCAGGCATGTACAGTCAGATGCTTGGATTGTACAGAGGTCTGTTAGTGAGCCAAACCACACCAGAAAGAAAGCAGCTGGCACTAGGAGACAAGGCAGGGAGACAAGACACACCCATCACATCAGACACCAGTCGCCATCTTTTGTAGAGGTATTAACTCCATCTTATTAGTCAGAAATTACCATGCATAATGCTTAACACTAATAAAGATGAGTATCATTATTTTACAAATGGGGCGTGGATGTGTGGATGAGTGCATGCGGATACAGGTTAATGCGCTGCATACTAGTGCAGCTGCACAGCACAGACTCCCTGAAGAGTGCAACGTGCCAGCAAAGCATATCATTAACATGCTGGATGCTGCTGCACTTACCAACAGGGAACATGCGAAGGAGGAGCACACACAGGCAACACATAAGAGGCTAACTGAACCTCATTTATAGGCCATCATCATATAATATGTATGTTCAGCCAGACACAGTGTGCATACATCTAGCACAGATGATGATACTTGCTGCACTTGGTTTCAGTGGTGATTTCAACAGTAAATATTCCACACCTGTGTTGTTGCCAAGTGAGTGCTGTTAACTCGATGGGAAATTGCAAGGCCCTGCTTCACATTATGCTTTCTCTATGGGACAGTTTAATCAGCTTTACCGAGAAACCTGACGATATACAGAGCCTGTTCCTGTCAGTCTGACTGCTTCATCTCAGCCTTGGTAGCATCCTCAAATTAATAATGCATGTGCGTACTAAGGGTATTGGACAGCTATACAGCTCAGCAGCCCTAAGAGAACTGAGGAGTGCTCATATCTGCCTTGATCTTTTACTCTCTGCTGTATGCTCTGTCATTCTCGTCCATTTGCATCTTTAGCTGTGTGAGTAGTGCATCCACTTATCTTGCACTGAGAGGTAGTTGAGATGGTGATAATGGTAAGACTTGAAGGTTAGTACCCTCAGAGATTCTCAATCAGCATTGTATTTTATGAAAGGCACTCCCTTTTCTTAATGTTTCTCCCCTCCTCTTCACTCCTCCTCAAAGTGGAGGCATTTCAGCCTCCCGTTGTGTCTGTATTGCTATTGAATCGGTTTTAATTTCCTATGAATGCTTGTCTGGTGATGCAGACAGAACCTGAGTTCTCCCTCTAGTGGTGTCAGAATTTCACAGCACACTGGGGTCAGCAGGTTTGTTTAATAGAACTGCAGACATTTCAGTCAAAATACTTCCTGAATAGGTTATATTTAGCACAGGTAATTATTTTATACTTTTTTTTTTTGCCACATTAGCTACATGAAGTAATGTTAAATTGGTTGTAGCACACCTTAATGTCCTAATTTTCTTGAAATCTAATATGTACACTTAACCTAGTCAAAAACAAGTATTAGGCTCACACTGATAGAAAAAAAGATTGCTTGAGAATAAAGTCATTATTTTGTGGGTGGTCGGGGAATGGATCCCAATACCACAGGAATAAAGTTGTAATCTTACCTCTGTGAAATATCTGAATAGAAATAATGACATTGCGTAGCATCAAATCATGCTTCAAAACACTACTGCTGGCATCAAATCAAATCCTAGATGAAAAACCACTGCTGGACATTAACCACTGTGTTTGACTCATCTGGTAATTTTGACAACTCTATTAATATTAAATAATGGCTCATTTAAAATAAGAATTGTGTAATTACAACTTTATTTTTTAGTATTCCAAGTATTCTTGTGATAATGTTCTCCTAACATGAGAATTTGTTTTGCTCTCAGTGTGGCCCTTATGCAGGAAATAAAACCTGTAATACTATAACCCACCTTTAGACCTAACTGATATTTTAAAAACGCTTGTACAGACAACATAGGACCTTTGAGCATAATGTAAAATTGATAATGTAAAACCTTTGTACATTCTTGGGAATTTACTTCTGGGTCTTAAATTCTTTATTTTTCAGAACCACACAACTGCTAATTTGACACTTCTGGTGGTAATAATATGTTATATATAGTGATACTATAAAAAGTGTATTCATTTCATCCAAATTTGTACAATTTACATTAAATTTATAGTCTGTCTGTCTGTCCCTCCATCCATCCTAAAAATGTTGGTAAGGTTATTACATTATTGGGTTGTATTACATTTTCAACCAAGTTCCAATAAGTGCAAACTTTAGTGCACTATCGGGAAATTATTATATTGACCCTAAACCTATTTTGTGGTGACTTTCAAAGGAATTTTTCTCTACATTTAACTTTTCCTAAGTGTTTTTTCGACGTTTATTATATCATTATCCTGTTCATGTTGCATTTTTAATTGGAAATCAGTTATTTTCATATGTTTAATCTACTGACCATGTAGATTTTCATAAAAGCTCAGAGTAAATTCAAAGATTATTATATCAAAACAGAAAGCTGAAGTAAAAGTGACCTTTTCAGCAAAATCTATCATTAACTAAACATCTCAATAAGCATCTACAACCACATTTGTCAAACGACATAGGTTTTACTAATGAATCAATGACTGTCGTTCCATGTTCACTATGGAGCATCTGTACGTCCAAATTAAACACATCTGGTGTCGCTGAAATACTGAGAGACTACATTTCACATGAGTTATTTACATTTTTACTGATGGAATTAGTGGTTGATAAGTTATTAATCATTTTAGATCAGTAGATGCTTTTGGTCACTGAAGGATTTTTATGTTTTTGAGGGTTAAACCAAAATTTAGAAAAGCATGCAGCACTTTTTAAAATATGCTTCTGTAAGATTTCTACATCACTGGGCTGCAATAGTAGATGGTTTAAAACATTTATTTTCTACTGTGTTGTTCATGTGGAAAAGTGGTAATATTCTCATAATCTGGTTTTGATGTTTTGGAAATTGATAAAAACATGTTTTGGGCACATGAGCTCTTGCATAGTATTACTATTTACTGCTATTAATGAAAACACTGTTTCTGTGCTGAGGACATAAAATGTAAACGATTAACAACACTGTTTTAGTGCCTGTCTAATTTATTTTTGTTTAGTTGCAAATGTTCAGTCAGAAGGCACATCTACAGACTAGATTCTATACAAATGAAGGTATTAAAAAAAAAAAAAAAAAAAAGTTCACAGTTCATCTTTTACAGAAACTGAGAAAACTCCCTTTGACATGCCATTTCCTTTTTACACTGACAGAAGTAAAAATACACTACCTGGTAAAAATTGAATTCAACTCCATTTGACTAAGCCAATAGTTCAGATCCTTCCATTGGATAATTACCACAGTGTTTATTATATCTGAACTTGTTTGACCCTAATTGATGCAATGAGTGGTTTCTCATTTCTTAAAAAATAATAATTTGCTATGAAAAACAAAACAAAGATTGGACATAACCAGGATTCATTAGTCTCAGATTGTGAAAGAGCATAAACTGTCATTTCCACACATGGATTGGACACCACAGAGTCCAGACCTGAACCCTATTGAGAATCTTTAGGACTTTAAGCAGGGACCCAACTCTCCCATCACTCTTGGCCAAAAATTAATGCAACCAATGCAATTACTGCTATGGAGAATGTGTCCTGTAATCAAATTTAAAGATGGTCCAACAAAATGTGTGGAACTTTGTTTTTTTGTCCAGGCAGTGTAATTAACAAAAACACAAGTGAGCAGTAACAGTGTTACCATTAAATTAAAACAGCATTAAGGACTTCCATGCTAACAGACGGATTATGTACGCAGGGCTTTTCTCCATTGTGCTCTATGGCTCCCATGTGAGACATTACACAGACACTCTCCCGAGAGGGAGTGAACACAGGACGGGAGGGGAAAAAAAACAAAAAAAATCACAAAAAAATCACAGACTCACTGGCTATTAGTACAAACAAGATGCAGCAGATTCCCCCTGTATGGTAATGCAAGCAGTTGGACTGTTACAGTGGGTGGTATCCCTGCGTAAAGATCCCATGTAAGCTCCAACGTATAACAGTGGCAAATGATGAGGTGAGGGGGGTTTATATACAGAGCCCCCCCAAACCCCCATCACAAAAGAAAAACTGCTTTAGTCCATGGTTATGTATGTACATCGCCCTTTTAATCCAGAATCTAAAGGTATATAGTTTAATATCAGAAAGAAAACACTACCAACAGCATCCAAATCTTACATTTATCCATTTTCTGTGATGCTGCACTGCAACAGTATAAATAAGACTAAAACAAAAAGTATATATTATAGTAAATTCATTTTTGTATGATAAAACCAATCATTGCAGCTCTAAAACATTTAAACATGTGTGCATGAAAAAATGAAACATCATTTAAGTAAACATGCCAGGGTTGAAAATATGTGCAACCTTCATCCCTTTCATCCCTTTAATTTAGGTCGAAATGCCTTTTCCACTGATCACTGCCTTTTGTATGCATGCCTTCAAGCAGAGTGCTGGGATGACCACTTCATGCTTAAATAAGTTTCTATAATCAAAGTCGTATTCAGACACATTTTCTTTAAAAACAGTGAATGAAGAACTGCTGGTTTTTAGAAATTCCTTGCTCAATGACAGATAACATAAATGAGCATGTGATTTCAATGCCCGTGTACCGACTGTCAGACTGGCGCTCTACGCCACCTACGTGGTCCAAACGGATCCAGTGCTCTACATTGATAGATATCTTTTAATACCACTAAAATCCTGATTTTCTGAACCATTTCAGCCTCAGACAATGCTCTGGGTGCATTAGTGTGCAGTCACCTGGCTCTTAACAGCAAAACCACTTCATACATATTGATGACTAACTGACTGGCTGCAGGGCTTGCCTTCATCTTACAGTGTCCTTCGCTTTGAAGGAGGACGAAGAGTAAGAAAATGAAGCCAAAATGAAGAAATAGGCTGTAACAGTTCCTCTCCTTACAGCTTATCTGGCTGTCTGTTGTCTACTCTACCCCTGTTATAAAGATATTGTATCCACATTTACATGTAATGATCATGGGGCACAAATATCTCATTGCCTAAGTAGCCACACAATGATAATAAGACATATAAAAGCCTGCTCTACATGTGTGTCATTCAAGTGAAAATGTCTTTAACCCTGTGTTCAGGCTACAGCAATTAATGGCATTATGTGTCTAGTCATCAAAGGCCTAAAAAACTGGCATGTCAGAACAAAAGAATAAATTATTCATACAGTACGAAAGCCAAAGCAGGTAATTGGGCTTGTGAAAGTGCATGCACTCTGCTGTTCCAGCACTAATTTAAATGCACAATTCAAAGGTGGGCAACAGAGGACAATGTGCTCCAAGGTCAGTCAGTTTACTCTGAAGGCATTATGGGCCCTGCTGGGGATCTGCCAAAAGGAGCGCAAGTGCAGTCAGCTGTCACTAGAGAAAAACCCTTTAAAGAAAAAAAAAAAAAAAAGCAATGCCGAGACATATGGACTGTTTTGCCCTTCCACTCATATGCTGCTTCCTCCCACTGTGCATCTTCCTCCTCTTCCTCCTCACTAATCACAGCAGCAGAAGAAGGAGCATGATGTGCCTTCAGGACCTCGGAACTTCCCAGAGCTGGGCGTGTCTGTACACTCTGCAATGAACGCATGCAGATCTGTGATGCGGACCTGCTCCTGTGTTTGTGCCTGTAGGAGGAGAAGCAAAGGCTCTTGTTTTTAATTTTGCCTTGTATATGTCCTATATATTTTGTGTATATTTCTTTTATCTGTGGTACAGAGTTGGCCTTTTGTATATTTAAGTATTTCTCTGTAGTTTTGTCAGTATTTTTCAGCATAATGTTTGATTTTATATGATATTTTTATATAGTCTTTCTTTTAGCACTTTAAGAATCTGCTGCTGTTCCTGTAACCTTGACACTAAAGACCCGTTCTATTCTATTCTATTCTATTCTATTCTATTCTATTCTATTCTATTCTATTCTATTCTATTCTATTCCTTCTGAATTTTAAGCACTGACTAATAAAAACATTTATACTGAACTCTGCTCTTTTAAACCATTAACACTGGAACATATTTTTGCTTTTTCTTTTCTTTCAGTTGCAGAATTTGATATTGTACCTGATGTTTTACCTTCTACCTGTTATGCTATAATGAATATTGACAATAAAACATAAAACAAACAATGCCTTGTTCTTACATTAACCTGCATCTATTTTCAAAAATGTTCCATCCATTTGCCACATATATCCAGTACCCAGAGCAATTTTCTCAACCTATAATCCATATTCTCTTATATTTAGGACAAAATTACAGACTGTCTAACTGCTGACCGTACCATTATAGTGTCATAGGCTCCTGTGATGAGTGCGATGAAGAGGGACAGCACCATGTAGATGAAGAGGGAGATGAAGGTGTAAAGGTAGATCTGGCTGAAGACCCAAACCAGTGTACCACTCTGCTCCATCTCAGCAAATGTTACGAACATGTCGTCACCATTTATGAGAGAAAACAAGCACTCTGACACCATGGACAGGGAGCGAAACTGTATCAGTGGGTTGAGAGAAGAACACAACATACATGTGACAAATGCTGTATAGTATTAGCAAGTTAATTTATATGTACATAAATCTGTATCACAAAACATAGATTTGTGTCTTCTATTTAGACAAAGTTACATGTATATGGAAGCCACAGCTAAATCTTGAAAATATGTCTTTTTGCCAACAGGAAAATTCATTCATAGTCAGTACAAATCTACAGCCAACAGGTAGCTAGCTTGGCTAATTTAAAGTGAAATGGAAAGCAGCTAGAGCTAGCCCTGCTCCAGTGGAAGTGCTAACAGAAGCTGTCTATCAACACGTCTAAAGCTCCCTATTTAACACATTATATCTTTTTATTTTATCTGTACCAACCCATAGGTGTAATACAACATTGTAGTTTTAACAGGAGCTATGTGCCTTTGTCATTTATATTTTAATTGGTGGCAATTAGAGTTGTAAGTAGATAAATTTGTTTCCTTTGGACTTCCCAACCTAACGTAGCAACTTTCCCTTGTTAGGCCCGAGCCGAGTAAAGCCGGCGCAGGGCCTATTGAGTCTGCAGTAGGCGCATGGGGACAAAATCGCCAGTGATGCGGTCGCCTTTCACCACTGTTGCCACTCTCACACATATTCACATTCACGGCAGTGAGACCTTTCCGAAGATGTACATGACTTGTGCACAAATCGCATATTTACACCTGCTCAGAATGAATGGGAGTCAATGGGACACACCCACTCGGGGTCAGTCACATGTGTGTAAGTGCACGACACGTGACATCTGACCCCACAGACATGTGGGGGACCTCGAGAGCTTTCAAATAAGGCCAAATATGCGGTTGCCATAGAAACGGCTATATTGTTCTTGCTCAGATTATTATTGTTTTTTTTTTGTCTTATTTTTCCTTCTCCTGCGCTTTGAGCTCAATTTTGATCCCCTGAACATTTTCAAAAACTCACCAAATTTTGCCCAAAATTCAGAAATGTGAGTAATTGAATTTACATATAGGTTTCGTAGATGTCGGTAAAGAAATGTTGCGACAGCGCCCCCTTGAAAAGTGGAAATACATTACGTCAATGGGACAACGTCCAACGTAAAATTTGTCATAGAGCCACGAAAATCGGTACACAGATTCATCATGAGGAGACAAAAAAAAAATATTATTAAAGCCGCAAGTGGCATCTAAATGCCCTCGCCACGGGCACGTCCAGTACCAGTATGTCCATCGTTCAGCAGGTGGCGCTCTAGCCCCAAATTTTGTGTCTTCTGATGAATGGTTGTAGGCCTGGGAGATTGACAATTGACTCAAATTTGAGACAAATCAGTGTTCGTATGTCCAAACTGAACAAATTTTTGTATAAATAAATCTGTAGGGGGCGCTATGGAGCCAAAATTCAATTTTTTCCGTTGAATGGGTGTAGGCCTGCGAGATGTACCACTGATTCAAACTTGAGCCAAATCGGTGTTCGTATGTCCGAATTGATGCAATTTTCATGAAGGTAAATTTGTAGGGGGTGCTACTGAGTGAAGTGGCAATTTCTTTTGATAAATGGGTGTAGGCCTGGGAGATTGACAACTGATTCAAATTTGAGCCAAATTGGTTTTCGTATGTCTGAAGTGAAGTAATTTTCGTAAAGATAAAATTGTAGGGGCAAATTTCAAATTTTTCTGATAAATGGGTGTAGGCCTGAGACATAGATGTCTGAGTCAAATTTGAGCCAAATTGGTGTTCGTAACCAACCAGAAGTCGGCCATATTGGATTGAAATTTCCAAAATGCTGAGTCAGCGTTTTCGCTGACGTCGTATTTTAACTATCTCCTCCTTGGCCGTTTGGCCAAATGAGCTCAAAATCGGTATACAGTATCTAGAGAAGTGGGGCATCAAAAGTTAGCCGAATTCTTGGGATCGGTGTCACCGTTTTTGTGTGACGACGGAGCAAACTTTGCAAAGTTTCTTCGGGAATTTACCATTACAAAAATTGCTTCAGCTCAGATATATGAACACCGATTTGGCTCAAATTTGACTCAGACGTCCATCTCCCAGGCCTACACCCATGTATTAAAAGAAATTGAAATTTCGCACTATAGCACCCGCTACAAATGTACATTTACAAAAATGACATCAGTTCAGACATACGAACACCGATTTGGCTCAAATTTGACTCAGACGTCTATCTCCCAGACCTACACCCATTTATCAGAAAAATTTGAAATTTGGTGCTATAGCACCCCCTACAACTTTACCTTTACGATAATTGCTTCAGTTTGGACATACGAACACCGATTTTACTCAAATTTGAATCAGTTGTCAATCTCCCAGGCCTACACCCATTTATCAAAAGAAAATGCCATTTTGCTCAATAGCGCCTCCTACAAATTTACCTTCACGAAAATTGCATCAGTTCGGGCATACAAACACCTGTTTGCCTCAAATTTGAGTCACTTGCCAATCTCCCAGGCCAACGCCCATTTGTCAGAAGACATTGAAAATTCACACAATAGCGCCCCCTACAGTTTACCTTTACGAAAATTGCATCAGTTCAGACATTAGAACACCGATTTGGCTCAAATTTGTCTCAGTGGTACATCTCCTGGGCCTACACCCACTCAATGGAAGAAATTGAATTTTGGCTGCATAGCACCCCCTAAAGATTTACTTATACAAAAATGTCTTTAGTTCGTACATATGAACACTGATTTACCTCAAATTTGAGTCAATTTTCAGTCTCCCAGGCCTACACCCATTCATCAGAAGACATTAAAATTTGGTGCTAGAGCGCTACCTGCTGAACGCTGGACTTACTTGTACTGGATGTGCCTGTGGTGAGGGCCTTTAGATGCCGCTTGCGGCTTTAATTTTTTATTAAAATTGCTTCAGTTCGGACATACAAACACCAATTTGGCTGAAATTTGACTCAGTCGTCTATCTCCCAGGCCTACACCCATTTATCAGAAAAATTTGAAATTTGGCGCTATAGCGCCCCCTACAATTTTACCTTTACGAAAATTACTTCACGTCAGACATACGAACACCAATTTGGCTGAAATTTGAAACAGTTGTCAATCTCCCAGACCCATTTATCAAAAGAAATTGGCATTTCACTCAGTAGCGCCCCCTACAAATTTACCTTCAGGAAAATTGCATCAATTCGGACATACGAACACCGATTTGGCTCAAATTTGGCTCAGTGGTACATCTTGCAGGCCTACACCCTTTTAATGGAAGAAATTTAAGTTTAGCTGCATAGTGCCCCCTACAGATTTACTTATACAAAAAATTCCTTAGTTCGGACATACGAACAAAGATTTGCCTGAAATTTGAATCAGTTGTCAATCTCCCAGGCCTACACCCATTCATCAGAAGACATTGAAATTTGGTGCTAGAGCGCCACCTGCTGAACGATGGACATACTTCTACTGGACATGCCCGTGGCGAGGGCCTTTAGATGCTGCTTGCGGCTTTAATTTCATGCTTGTTCCCAATCTCGGTGCTACGCTAGGCTAACAAACTGTGGCTCATCTTCACTTCAATGAATATCAACAAGCTATCTCTAGTTTAAGATAATAATTGGTATTAATGTAAAAATGTTAAGCTATGCTAAATTAATTTGATGTCAAAAAGGCTTTTAACTGTTGATGTTAATAACGGTTTGTAAAAGAATAAATAAATAAATACATACATACATAATGGTTTGTAAATATAACTTTTTCCAAATACCTCTGAAGCCGTATGCATTTCTTCAGATAGGCATTTTCAACCTCTTTAAAACAAGAATTCCTTGGCTTATTTCACATATGTAAGGATTACGAATATGTATTAATATGACCACATTACTATGAAATGGCAAACCAAATCTGCCCACCAAAATATGTTTCCCAAGAGTGCAAAAATGTCAGACTAATTACAACAAAGGTCACACAACTATGGCCACACATAAATTAAATTAATTTCAAGTGTTAAGTTAGACTAACCAGCTGTTAGATCTAACTCCTTCTCAAGTCATGTCAGTAACAAACCTAGGACAATTACCAAGAATAATGAGCTATTCTAAATTAAATGTAGAAAGGCTGTCAATGTTAGCGACAGACATAAAATTGAACTTTTACAAATGCTTTTGTTGTCTTGGGTTTCTTTGGTTTGTATTTTTTTTTTTTTTTTTAAATTGTATTTCTTTTTTGTGTGTACTCTATGTAAGGATCAATAGTGGATTGTTAGTAGCTACAAAATAATACCAATATACACTGCAAGATATTATCAATAATTAACACAGATAAATGAATAAAAAAGTGGGTTTTCATCATTCATTGAACAGAAATATGAAAGATGCTCCCCAGGCAATTAATGAAGCTTAGGTGGATCTATGGCCTGAAAGACTCACAATATCTGTTGTTATTTAAAAGAAGGCCACAGTACCTTGGCGTGATAAGGCCCCAGCACAATCCAGCCACAGAAGCAATAGCCCATATAAATGGCGGCAGCACAGCAGCAGAAACGAATAACATTAGGAAAAGCGGCTCTCAAAGTCACAATCAAGATCTGTGGGAATAACAAAATAGGGGGTACAAACAGAAAAAAAAAATGTTACTTGCAAAATATACAAAATTTGCCCATAGGTGTATATGTGTCTTCCACATACATTGTATTTTTGAAAGAAGCTGAGGTAGCGGATAACTCCAACCCACACCAGCAGAGTTGAGGTCCCCAGAAGGATCCCGCACACGTCGTATGATGAGATATTCTACATCAAAGCAGAAATATCATTAAACAACAGATGATGTGTATTAGACTACAGAGCAAAATGACTGCATTTACTGATTACAATTTCTCTGTGATAGTGCAGCGAGAACCCTTACTTGTATTGTGTATCATGTTACCTTGGATTCAATCCCAATTTTAATGAAGCTGCCGATGATGGTAAACATGTCACTGATAATGAGCAGAATGTACCAGCCATTTATAAACTCCATTCTGTCTCCCCAGGTCACGTTGCATCCGAGTCTATGTTTGAAGAACTGCACATACTCCTGTGTATTGAGACAAGAGATGATCGTTGAAATGAGAATGTTAGGATAGTGTTAAATGGTGTAAAAGTATTTTTTCTTTTAATTTAGAACAAAGGTTATCAGTGACAAACAAAATAGTAACAATTATATTCATAAACTGACAGTAACAGTGCTTCAACTATTAAATAAAGTCAAGAGTGACCAGTGGATCATATTTAATTATAACCAAATGCTGCCACTCTCATCAATACTGCAATCAGATGGAAAAAAGTTTTTATAGTACTTTTGGTCATGCGATCTATTTATAAGTAGAACACTGTTGTAGGGCACCTCCTGACATATGTGGAACACTAACACAATGACTCACTGACACAGCAGTCATTTCCTTAGGGACAAGGAAAATACTGGCATCGGATACAAAACAAGGCCACTGACTTTAATGCTGAACACCCGAGGACAAACGGAACATGACACTCAGTGTAAGAATCAAAAAAGCAGGGCTGACTCCTTCATATTTTGCATTTACATCAAAATCCTTTAACACAAGTGGTTGGATAAAGACTTGTTTTTAACATGAATTTTAAAAATAAAATAAATTTTAACGTGCGAATAATCGTAGTAGTTCAGGCTTACATTTTGCAGGAGGATTCCTCTCATTATGGAGCGACCACACAACAGCAGAGATAGGAGACACACAAACGCCACCACCACATCAAAGAACTCCCGTGCATAGCTCTCCGCTAAATGAGGGGATAAATGAGAAAATTAGATACAAAAGACACAGATGAATGAAAAAATCTGTAATGGTCATTTGTTCATTTATTACTCACCATGCCCGGAAACGTTGGGGTCTTTACACTCCTTTATGGAGGCCTCATTCTGCAGACTGATTTTAACTTTACCACTGTGTGCCTTGTTATCCATGAAAATCTGACAACACAATAAGTAAATATATACATCCTCAGATATGGATTGGTTTTACATTGTTAAACAAAGGGTTTTTCATATCACCTGATATTGATGATCATAATGGTAAATGTGAAATTATTATTTCTTTCTTAAAGCTTAAAGGCTGATTTTTAGTCCTGAGCAAAAGCTAAATAAACCCAATGGTATTTTGTGGTTTTAAATTATTCATAAAGGATGATACAAAAACAATATGCACTGATCAGCCATAACATTATGACACTGATAAGCAAAGCAGTATTGATGTTGATCATCTCTTTACAATGGTGTCAGGGGGCGGGGCATATTAGACAGCAAGTGAACACATGGACCTCATAATTGATGTGAAACAGTAAAATGGGCAAGAGTAGGGATCTTAGCAACTTCAATAAGAGAGAATCACTGAGTCAGAGTATCTCCACATCTTGTTGCTCATTCTCAATGTAAAGTGGTTAATACTTTCCAAAAGTATATAAAGAACAACTGGATCTCATCCAATTGTATCTATGGGCTCATAACATTATGATCACTTGTCTAATATTGTGTAGGTCCCCCTTTTTCCACAAAAACAGTTCTGACCTGAGGTCTAGACTCCACCAGACCTCTGAAGGTGTGCTGTGGTATCTGGACCAAGACAATAGCAGCAGATCCCTGAAGTCCTGTAAGTACTGTAGAGAGGTGGGGCCTTCATGGATCGGATTTATTTTTCCAGCATCTCTCACAGATGATCAATTGTACTGAGATTGGGATCCCTTTCCTAAGTATTTTTGGTTGGTACTAACCACAGGAACACCTATCAACACACGCAGCTGTGGAGATGCTCTGACCCAGTCATCACCATTACAATGCGGACTTTATTAAAGTCAGTTCCTTACGTTGCTCATTTTGCTGCTTCCAACACCTCAACTTCAAGGACTAATAGTTCACTTGCTGCCTAATATATCCAATCCAGTGAAAGGAACCATTGTAATGAAATAATGAAAATGATTACACTTCTCATGTCAGTGGTCAGAATGTTATGGTGTATATGGTACAACAAAACAAAAAAATGTCAAAAGATACAACAGGATGAAAATGACATAAAAGATATAACAAGATGAACAACATAAAAAATGAAAAAACTGAAAAAGGATGAAAAAGATGTAAGATGGCAAAATGACAAAAGCTGTAACACAAGGAACCCAATTAAAAAAAACATAAAAGTTGTAACAAGACAATAACAATGAATGAGATACATCTAAGTTCAATCTCAGTTCTTACTCAGGAGGATGAGAACAATATAAAAGAAAACCAAACATTCAAACAAGTGTTTGAGCTAACAGCGTACACAAAATAAAATAGAGAAGATAAATAATAATGGTAGTCATCACAATAAAAAAACTAGAAAAGCACTCGGAGAGTGCAGACCTCCACCAAGGCCCCCCCCAAATCACCACAAAAATGGAATCATTTGTTCCTTGTGCCAGTATAAACATTTCCTGAAAATTTCATCAAATCCTTCCATAACTTTTTGAGTTATCTTGCTAACAGACAGATAAACAAACAACAACGCCCCCCCCCCCCCGGATCACCACCAAACTTAATCATTTGTTCCTCGTGCCAGTATTAACATTTCCTGAAAATTTCATCAAAACCTGTCCATAACTTTTTGAGTTATCTTGCTAACAGACAAACAAACAAACAAGAGAAGCACTCGGAGAGCGCAGACCTCCGCCAAGACAGATCTGCCCCCCCATCACCACCAAGATTTAATCATTTGTTCCTTGTGCCAGTATCATTTCCTGAAAATTTCATGAAAATCCGTCCATAACTTTTTGAGTTATCTTGCTAACAAACAAACAAACAAACACACACACAAAGCAAAGTGATCACTATACCTCCTGGCGGAGGTAACAAACAAACAAACAGACAAACCCTGATGAAAACATAACTTCCTTGGTGGAGGTAAAAATATATATTATTGCAATATTTAGCATTATCACCCAGACCTATTAACCCTTTCATGCATGAATTATGACAACCTTAGTCAAGATATTTTTTTTTCTGGAGTGTTTTTATACCTCCTTTGGCATAAAAAAAAATTGTGATCGAGGTTTTTTTTTTCATGGAGTTACAAAAATGTCCATGCATTTAACTTTTTAAGTAAAGAAATATATATTTAAAACCCAATATCAGAAAGTAAAATGAAAACAATGAAATAAAAACATTTTTAAGGCTGCTAATTTGATGTTTTCTCACATTTTACCACACTCCAATGCTAGTTATTAACTCATAAAATATGCAAAAAACAACTATTTTTGTCTAACAAATAACAACTGATTTACACTTAAACATGTTAGTGCAGATCAGGTTTATCAAGAACAGCAAAATTATAGTAATGGTATGAATTGCAGTGTATTATGGGATGTTGTATAAGTGTCCACTGTGTTGGCTCATATGGAACTAAAACAGCAAAACCTATGAATATACAAGAGAACAGCTGGAGAAGAACTGTCCACTGGAGTGACCACAATGCATGAAAGGGTTAAGCTAGATATCAAAAACCTCCACTTCTTCAAGTGTACAGAAAAATGTGTGTTCATTTGAAAAGAAAATTCATAGTTTACCGTGATAGCAAAGGTGTAGCAGTCTGGGATTTCATTGTTGATAATAGTCTGAATGTTAATGGCCTTCAGCTGGAAATCAATGGTGACATTGATCAGCCTGGAGAAAAAATACATGACACACACTATTTTAACACACTAACTCATGAGATCAACAACACTTTTTATCTCTGATGTTAAAAACAGCATCATTGTCTAACTTGTAAAACTTCAGAGTGAAATTCCTGTGGTCACTGTTTACTGGAACAGCGGTGTAAGTCAGAGGATTAATTCCAATGCATTCTGTAAAAAAAAAAACAACAAAAAAACAACAGAGTATTAGAAATAGTGCAACAGGAACTAAAAATGATGTTATATGAGGAAGTGTTTCCATTCACATGGATTTAAAAACACACTTATAGACTTCCTCAAAGGAGAATAATTCTACTGCAGATTCTACAGAGATTTGTATTGCTTCATTTTTGCTGCTAGATTTATCTCACTATCAACACCTGTGAGTCCCAAATCAGCAGGTGTATGTAAATAAGTCCTTTCCCCAGCAAAAGGCACCATGGGTCACTATTAAAGTACGGATTCTGTCCTGTTTTTATAAGTATTTCTGGTCTTTAAAAGTAGGGCATAGTTGCAGGGCACTTGTATGACATATGTGGAACAGTAAAACAATGACTCACTCATACAGTCATTTCCTTAGGGACAAAGAAAATACTGGCAATAAATACAAAACAAGGTCACTGATTTTGATGCTAAACACTTGGAGACAAATCTAAACATGACACTCATTGTAAATATTAAAAATAAAGCAGAATCCTACCGTTGACTACATTGGGGTCGATGTCAAATGTGTCGTTGACAGGATCGATGGTGCCTCTTCTGTAGTACCTTTGGCAAAGGGACAGCGCGCTTCCATTTACACCAACACCCAGAACATATGCGTACCGGCCCAGTGAGATCTGAGGCAAAGCCAAGTACTAATAGGGAGGAAAAAAAAAATATTAAAAATGAAATTGACCTGGGATTACCTCAGGTACATTATTTTTGAAAATAGTAGAAAGGCATTTGAAATCTTAACTAAAACTGAAAATGTGACTGTAATTACATGAAAAGGACCAATTCCTAAAATTTACAAACCAATTCTTGCAATCACAAATCAGTTCATTATACAGATCCTTCTGTATTAGGTTTATGAGATATGAATATACAGTGGATATAAAAAGTCCACACACACCTGTTCAAATGCCAGGTTTTTGTGATGTAAAATAATGAGACCAAGATAAATCATTTCAAAACTTTTTCCACCATTAATGAGACCTATGACCTGTACAAGTCAATTGAAAAACAAACTGAAATCTTTTAAGGGGAAGAATAAAAAATAAAAAACTAACTTACAATAACCTGGTTGCATAAATATGCACACCCTTAAACTAATACTTTGTTGCAGCACCTTTGGCTTTTATTACAACACTCAGTCTTTTTGGGTAGGAGTCTATCAGCGTGACACATCTTGATGTGGCCATATTTGCCCACTCTTCTTAATGAAAATGCTTCAAATCTGTCAGACTGCAAGGGCATCTCTTGTACACAGCCCTCTTCAGACCACCCCACAGATGTTCAATGAGACTCAGGTCTGGACTCTGGCTGGGCCATTCCAAAACCTTCATCTTCTTCTGATGAAGCCATTCTTTTGTTGATTTGCATCTGGTCACTGTCATGCTAAAAGATGAAGTTCCTCTTCATCTTCAGCTTCCTGATAGAAGCCTGAAGGTTTTGTGCAAACACTGACTGGTATTTGGAACTGTTCCGAATTCCCTCCACCTTGTCTAAGGCCCCAGTTCCAGCTGAAGAAAAACAGCCCCAAAGTATGATGCTGCCACCACCATGCTTCACTGTAGGTATGGTGTTCTTTTGGTGATGAGCAGTGTTGTGTTTGCGCAAAATATACCTTTTGGAATTATGGCCAAAAAATTCAACCTTGGTTTCATCTGACTATAACACATTTTCCTATATGCATTTGTGAGATTTAAAATGTGTTTTTAAAAGATTTAGCTGGGCTTGGGTACTTTTCTTCACAAGATAAGGCTTTGGTCTTGCTACCCTTCCCCACAGCCCTGGCAAAAGTCCTATCTACATAGCCCAGACGTGTGAGATTGTTGTGATATGCACTACATCACAAATATTTGCTAGAAATTGTTGCATCTCCTTCAATGTTGCTGTCAGCCTCTTGACAGCCTCTCTAACCAGTTTTCTTCCATCTTTTCATCAGTTTTGGAGGAATGTCCAGTTCTCAGTCATGTCACTGTTGTGCCATATTTTCTCCACTTGATGACTGTCTTCACTGTGTTCTATGGTATATTTAATGCCTTGGAAATTCTTTTGTACCTTTCTCCTGACTGATACCTTTGAACAATGAGATCCCACTGATGCTTTGGAAACTCTCTGCGGACCATGGCTTATACTGTAAGATGTGACTGCAAAAATGTCAGGAAAAACCTACTAGAACAGTCCAACTTCATTTGAGGTTAATCAGAAGCACTTAAAATGGTGGCAGGTGTGTGCTGACTACAATTTAACATGAGTTTAAATGTGATTGGTTAATTCTGAACAAAGCCACATCCCCAGCTGTAAGAGGGTGTGCACAGTTGTGCAACCACATTATCTCAGTTGTTTATTTTTACTTCCCCTCCCTAAAAAAATTCTGTTTGTTTTTCAATTGAGTTGTAGCGGTTATAGGTTACATTAATGGTGGAAAAAGTTTTGAAATGATTTAACTTGGTCTAATGTTTTTACATCACAAAAACCTGGCATTTTAACAAGAGTGTGTAGACTTTTTACATCAACTCTACACGTAACAGCAGAAATGAGTCCACAGGCAGAGGTTCGTCAATACCATTTCAACCACAGCTATTAGAGAATCTGATCTACAAGGTGTCCGCAAAGTCGTTTTACAATTTAAAAATGTATTACATTGTTCTATGTACTCAGTGGTTATCAAAGTTTTTAATCACATTGCATTTGTGTGTTTCAGGTACCCTGTTGATGAAATAGGTTCTGTTAAATAAATGTTTATCTTGACCTTTTGACTGAACATGTGGCACCACAACTGGATGATTTTCAACCAACCATCATTTTCCAGGTAGGTGATGCACCACCACATTGGAGACTGCATGTTGGTGGGTTCCTAAATCAAACTTTTCCAGACCAGTGCATTGGAAGGGATGGCCCAATTCCCTGGCCACCTCATTCATCAGATATCACTGCCCTGGATTTCTTTCTACGGGGTTATGTTAAAGATATAATGTCAAACAAAGACATGGGACATCAACTACCTGAAGCAAAAGATCACTGATGCCATTGCCACCATTGATGAGGCTATGATACAGCCAACATGGCAAGAAATCCAGTACTGACTTAATGTGCTTTCTGCAATTAATGGTGCCCATATAGAGCTGTATTAAGTGAGGCAAAAAACCTTCAATATCTACTTTACATTTTGTAATAATTTCCACAGATTTGTCTATTCATTTGCTTTTGTAACATATTTGTTAAGTTGTTAAGAGACTTTGTAAATACTGGACAGGCTATGAAGTAAATCTGAGGTGGATTATTGTGTGACTGTGCAAAGTCAGTTGCTTCACAATGTCACAAGATTTGGACAGCAGGATTCACAACATTTAAAAACCAGCTGAACTTAAACATTTTGGTGTCATTTGTATCAGATCCAGAGACTGTTTATATTTGTACAGGATGCCTACAGTCCTCCTTAGTTTATGCTTAGAATTGATAATTGATTCTTAAATCTGGCACTCAAAGGTCTTAAAAATTTCGCATATACAGTAAATGATAATTGGGAAGGAATATGTCAAATTTGTAATTAGTGTTGATCATTTTATCATAATGAAGATCAGAGGGAGTGGAGCCACCAGCAATTGTTCATGGGTGGAGGAGTTCAGGTATGAGGTTCAGTACATTGAACATCAGAAGCAGAACTATTAGTCATGGACAAATGGAAATGGAACATAAGATGGACTGAAACATGGGTAGGACTGATGCAGTGTAACAAGTTCCATTGTTTTGAGTCTTTTGTTTTCAACACAGACAGCTGTTATTTTTGTTTCTATACTATTTATAAAATGGGAAAATCCAGTGTGACTAAGTAATTTTAAAAGAATTCACAGGAAAATTACAATGTCATGATATAAAATGGGATATAAGATGATATTGTTGATGTGATATTATTCTTTTGGGATGATCCATGCTAATAAACTGGAGGTAAATTTTGCTTATTTTTCACAAAATGACCAGTAACATTTACCTGATCTATGGCGAAGTTTATGTGACTGTACAGCTCTTCCTGTGTGTGGATGGCCTGAGGACTGCCATCCTGATAATCCTTCAGGAAAAGGTGTCTGAACGCTGCTGTGTTTTCCTCCTTAAATGTCACCACCATCTGGTTGCTGAGTCCAAACAGCACTAACTAAAGAGCCAAAGGAAGACAAAACAAAATGAGCTTAAACAATTAAGCAAATGCAGAATACGTAGTTAAAATAAGCCACTTCACTGGCATTTAATTTAACAGGCTTATTTTCATGGACAGTAACCTGAAGTATATCAAATCAGAGTAAAACCATATCTACCTGCACGGTTACGATGATGATTTTGAGCAGCTGAAGTCCCAGTTTGAAAGGCTTGCGGCCCTTTGCATGATACTTGTCACACGGACTCATGAAGAAGTACTTGAGCTTCCTCCTGAGGGCCTCCTCCTCTTCCTCCTGCTGCTGCTGCTGGAACCTGGAGCCCCCCAGGCCACTCGGACGTGGACTCCCTTCCCCAAGGTCTTGAGACCCATAGCCAGCCACAGAGGAGAGCAGCCTGTCCTTCTCTGTGAATACAATAGTGTGCAGAGATTGAGAAAACAAGACAAAACAGATAAAATAGTGCACCAGAACACCTAGAGGCTGCAAAACAGAGAGATTGCATGGCTAAAATTAAAGCAAACAGAGGTTACTACTGGGTTTTTAACATTAAAAAATTTTCCACAATTGGGCAAAATCAGCATAGTTTCCCCCCGATATAAATTATTCATGATAAATAAAAGTAAAATGGCTTTGCACAATACAGAACCTTTATAACCTGACAAACTACAATTATAGTTTTTCCCAATTGCTAAAACACAAAAGCCAATTCTCTAAACCAAATGACCAGTCCTATAAACACATTTAATAAAAGTAGCCCCCGTTTGCCAAAACCATAAACACATTTCACATGAAGACACAATTCACAAAACACATCCTCCTTTTTTCATAAATCTAAACACATTTTGTCTTGCTACAACACAAGTTGCAAAAAAACTGCTCAAATTCTCAAATTAAAGCTCATGTGATGCAAAATACTTGCCACAGTCAGCAAAATTTGTACACAGTGAACACGTCTGCCTTCATTCAGTAAACACAACGACTCAAAATTGAAGACACTTGTTGCAAATGATGTGATTACACCTATAAAAGCCAGTTCAGAGTGCACAGTTTGCTGAAGGTTCACACAAACACAATGGACAGAGGCAGAGTCAGAGGAAGAGGAGTGCGATGACGTGATGCCGCATAATATATGTGTGTGTGGGATAAATACTGTAAATAAACAAGAAAAGCACTCGGAGAGCACAGACCTCTGCCAAGACAGATCTAACCCCCCCATGTTTGTTTGTTCGTTTGTTAGGAAGATAACTCAAAAAGTTATGGACGGATTTTAATGAAATTTTCAGGAAATGTTGATACTGGCACAAGGAAGAAATGATTAAATTTCGGTGGTGATCAGGGGTGGGGGGGGTCCACGGAGGGGGGGCCCCACTGACCTGCCTTGGCGGAGGTCTCGCTGAGTGCTTTTCTAGAAAAGACAGTGCAGACCTCCGCCAAGGCAGATCAGTGCCCCCCCCCCCCCCCCCCCCCCCCCATGGACCCCCCCCCACCCCTGATCACCACCAAAATTTAATCATTTCTTCCTTGTGCCAATATCAACATTTCCTGAAAATTTCATGAAAATCCGTCCATAACTTTTTGAGTTATCTTGCTAACAAACAAACAAACACACACGTACGCACACAAAGCAAAGCAATTACAATTTTTACCTCCACCAGGAGGTAAAAATATCACACCCTGAACATTGTTTTCAATGAGTATTGTTGTGTGTACTGGATCCTCTGTAGTGTTTGCATAGAGTTATGATTCAGTACAGTAGTGTACATACTGTATTTTCTGTAGATTTACATACTGTTCACATGAAACACACATCTATGAAGGCCCAATACTGTACAGTGATATATTCTGAGATTAGATGCTGTAAGGTTTCTAAAAATATGCTTTGGCAGTTGTGGAAAAAAGAGAACAGTCTCACACACTGACCACTGTGTTTTCAGTTGTTTTTTTGTGGTGTGAAATGATGTGTACAGTGTTTAAATTTTTGCAGGCTTGAGCAGCTGTTCTGGAGTGAACGTTTGAATTTTGAGGAGAGAAGGTGTAGTTGTGTTCATGTAGCTTTAGAAAAGTGTGCTGTGTTTAGAGTTTTGGAAAAATGGAGGAAAATTTTGTGAAATGTGTTTTAGCAGTTGAGAAAAACTGTAACATCAAAACTAAATCAAAAGTAAACTGAAATCCAGGTTCATAGTTTTATAATAACAACATTCCATGCTTTACCAATGATGATCTTATAACTAAAATCCATGAGGAACCAGTATAAATGTACTGTAGGACCACACCTAACAGATGCCTGGTAGGTGGATCTGGTCAGTGGAGAAAAGCCTCAGAATACGTTTACAGACTACACAGACTATACTCAGACTCTCCAATATTGCCTCCTAGCATCAGTCCATTTTGCAGTGACTGATCTAGGTGAACACATGCCTCAGCCTGGAAGGTTCAAGTGACTGGATGGAAATATGTCAAAATCTGTCACAGGTCTAAGAGAAGCAACCCTAACCAGGCCTAATAAATATTATGTTCTGGTACATTCTATGCTATTGTTAGTGCAGATTCCTTTTGTTCAATTAGAAACAGAAAAACACAGCTTTACTGAAAGATGTGATGAGACATTTATACATAGATAAGAATAAGAGGAAATACAACTATGTTTTATGCAATCTGATCATTCATTAATTATTTTAATCAAACTAATTGGTGATATCTGGTTGTTTATCTCATTTTCTTTATTTCAGAGTAAACAGTGTGTGTTCAGAATATACATAGCATACTATACACAACGTTGTAACCACTGACAAGAGAAGTGATGATAATATTGATTATTTCATTACAATGACACCTTTCACTGAGTTGGATATATTAGGCAGCCAGTGAACATTTAATCTTCGAAGCTGATGTGTAGGAAACAGCAAAATGAGCAACATAAAGAAATGGGTCATATTGTAGTGGTGATTACTCGGTCAGAGCATCTCCATAACTGTAGGTCTTGTTGGGTGTTCCTGGTTTGCAGTGGATAGTACTGACCAAAAATGGACTAAAGAAGGACATCCCAATCTCAGGACTATTGATCATCTGTGAGAGGTGATGGATAAATAAATCCAATCCATGGAGGTCCACCTCTCTACTTCCAGGACTTAAATGATCTGCTGCTAACGTCTTGGTCCAGATACCACAGCACACCTTCAGAGGTCTGGTGGAGTCTAGACCTGGGGTCAGAACTGTTTTGTGCAGAAAGGGGAACCTACACAATATAACACAGGTGGTAATAATGTTCTGTTCACATAGATGCTCAACTGGTTGAGATCAGGTTTGGTCGGTACTAACCACTCTACATTAAGAATGACCAACAAGATCTGGAGATGCTATGACTAATATATCACACTCACTGAGAGGTCCCACTGTAATGACATAATCAACATTAACCCCTACTTTTGTGTCAACTTCCACATTATTTTTTTCATGTAAATCTAATCCTTCTTAAGTGATTTATCACCATTTATTATAATATTATGCTCTTCATTTTGAATTTTTCAGTGTAAATGAGGAATTTTCTTGTATTTAATTCAATGATCATGTAGATGCTCATAAGAGTTTTGAGTAAGTTCAAAGGTTATTATATCAAACAGAGAAAACTTTAAAAAAATTGACTTTTAAAGCCAAATATATAATTAACTGAACATAAAAACGAGTGTTTACAACCACTGTCATTTGTCAAATTACATGGGGTTTAGGTGTGAATCAATGTTGCAGAAGATGATGGTGTTTCCTCTTTCACTATGGAACCTCTGAACGTCCAAATGAGTCATATCTGATGAGCATGAAAAGATGATAAACTGCATACCACAATTATTTACCCGGATTGATAGGATAAGAAAATCCACGGTTAATAAACATTTTAGATCAGTAGATGCTTTTGGTCACTGGTGGTTGTTTGAGTCTTCACAAGTTAATACCTTGTTGCATGTTAGTGGTTTGAATATTACGCCTGATCAGTTCACATCTGATCTGCTCACATTAATACTGTATTACTATTTAATATTAATGTATACGAGTATCAAAACTCACCAAATACTATGTAAAAAATTAAAATAAAAAAACTGAAAGACTAACGAAAATGCGGTCCTTTAAATTACTGGAGGGTAATTCACCTATGTATGGAGATTATTTAGACAAAAGTCAGAGGATATTGCATTACATTATTATTATAAGTACAATGGGAAGAGACGCTTCACTGTTTCCTTTGTTCTTCATCAAACCGGTTGGAGACATATTTAACCGATGACTCCATAAAATAAAGAGCACACAATCCTGTCTGACATATACAGGTAGAATGCAGTTAGTAGCTCTGACATAAAGGAGCTGAACCTGGTGCAGTAAATCCATAACAAAGCTGTGTTGTGTGTCAGACCTGTGGCGCTGTCCTGGATGCTGCTGTGACCTGAACACGCCATGGTGATGCTTCAGACGGTCACACGAGGCCCACGGACGGCGACATTACAGCCACAAACACCGAATTCCGAATACGCATCGTTATTAAAGCATGTCGGGTTTCATTCAAGTCGTTAGAGGATGCTATGGCAGTAAATGAATGACACACACAGGTAAACAATACGCAGTAGCTTCCTGTTTACCACGTGACCGCGTCACATGACTGATGTCATCACTGCTGCAAGAGGAAGAAAACAGTCCATGTCCTATAGTGAACATTTTTATTATCCTTTTAATTCACAAGATGTATTGGGATACTCAAATGGATATTATTCCTTTACACATTTGATATTTGATATGGTGATAGCTCAGAGTCCCATATAAATGATCTATATTTTACTTTATTCAACATAACAGATACACATATACTATATAAACTCGGTTCCAAAAAAGTTGGATCGTGGAATGCAATGATTTGCAAATCCCATGAACCTATATTTAATTCACAACAGAACATAGAAAACATAAAAATATTTAAATAGAATTCATTAAGAATTTTAATGGAAACAGTTATTTTGAATTTCGGGACAAAACACATCTTCAAATAGTTGTGACGGACGACTACAGACCGGAAAAGTATGTCGTACACGCAGGAAACATGAAAATGTTGAAACTAAATGGGTGAACTGGCAACAGGTTAGTGACACGTTGAGGTATAAAAAGTGCATCTTATAAAGGCAGTCTCTCAGAAGAAAAGATAGGCAGAGGTTCACCAGTCTGCAAAAAGAAAAAGAAAAAAACTCTTCAAATTGTAGAACAATTTCAGAACCATGTTCCTCAATGTACAGAATATTCAGTCAAGACTGAGGATCCTGTATGGGACAAGACTAAGAATCAGTATTGGATGCCTGAGATCTTTTGCCCTCAAGTGGAACTTGATTAAATCCAGGCATAATCTGACACGACTGTAATGGAAATCACTGTATTGGCTTAGGAATACTTCCAGAAATCAATGTTTACAAACATGACAAAGCACAGCAAGTGAAGAAGAGGAACCATGAATGCCACATCCCATAGAAAAAAAGGAGAGGAGCCATTTGGCTTATCACCACCTTAGTTTAACAGCCTGTACCTCTGATTGTATGGATGTAAACATGGTCCCAACTATTTGTAGACATGTTCCCGAATTTGGCATACCTAATTTTTTCTAATGGTAATTTTTTTTCAATTTAAACACATTTTCCATGCTGTTGGGAATAAATATGGGTTCATGAAATTTGCAAATCACTGCATTCTGTTTACTACATTTTAAAGTGTCCCCATATTTTGTGTCCGAGGTGATTCTAATTCACCTGAAAGCTCTGAACAATGGCTTCTGTGACATCCTCCGCATATCTGATACATAGTCTGTCACCCTAATTTCACACGCAGATGTTGCAAATAAATCATTCAGTCCCAGTGATACACTTCCTCTGAGGCAGTTCTTCAGAGGTGTCAAGTGCAACTGGCTATAAACTAGAATGAAATATAGCTTAGTCTCTCAAATATACACCTCTTATTAGAACATTTACAATAAAATATTCTGGAGTCTGGACAATTATGACAATGTATTTTATTAACATCACAGAAACTACCAATGTTCAAATCAGTTGTCATTTGAATGTCACTATAAATATTAACAAAAATTATTTTCTCTCAATTGCACTTTCTAATCATAAAAGGCTAATCAAAAACCTATGTCATCTGCTGAGTTTCAATCTTAAGTTTTATTGAAATGTATACCTACATAACCTTTTAATGAAATAGGTTTTGTTGAACCGTTAAATATACACACATCTGACTTTTAATGAATGGTCAGTGATGTAAGAATGTAATAAGAGATTAGGATTAAAAGGGACAAATAGTGTAAATCTGTAATGGAAAACAAATGTGCCATGAGGTATAACAGACGTGAGATGATCCATGAACAAGTGGAGGACTGAACTGACCACCAGCGTCTTTTCGGCTGTGGGCATGGCTCAGTGCATTCATTCATTCATTCATTCATTCATTCATGTCAGCTCCCACATGGAAATTCAGTCACTGAACATAGCAGCAGTCACAAACACTTCAGATACAAACACAAAACAACACTTGGGAATATATCTTCACTGGACCCACAGTGTCTTCAGTCTTCTTTATCTGCCATCCAAAGCCTTATCCCTGGCTATGACTGACTCATTAAACTTTATCATCAGTGTGGTGCCTTTGTGCCAGTGAGCGGTGACCTTGGCAGGGAAGCCACTGTGCGTGAGGATGGCCTCTACGACACCCGCTGTGAAGGCGGCACAGTTTAAGCTGCTGTTCTCCTTGGGTACAGAGATGTATGCATTGATGAGTGGCTCCTTTTCAATAATGTAGTAAGTCTTGTCGTCATCGTTGGCCTGCTCCAACTTGTCAGCCTCCTTCCCAAACAAGGACTTCCACACGTTCACCTATAGCAGCAAAACAAGTGAATGAACAAATGAAGGCTTAATAATCAATAATTAGTATTTGGGCAATTTTTGTAATATATTGATTTATATGTCACTATGATTCATACAGTTTCATTTCTAATATGAGCCTCAATCTACAATAAAAGGCTTAAATAACACTATTGGAACACATGCCTTTTCTGTACTAGGGCCACTTTGACAAAAATTCAACATTCAGAGAAAAAAAACTTGAATTAATTCTTTTTTATTAAAGTGGCAAGAGAAAAAAATACTAATATGTAATATTCTTTGAGATTATAAAGTCATATATTTGTGAGAAAAAATAATTTCAGAGAAGAAATTTATATCTGTATTTAAACATGACATAACTTGGTATTTTTCTGAGTTTGTCTCCCATGAAATAATTTTTTTCTGTCAAAACTAAAACAAAAATATCTCTGTTATAGAAAAGGCTATACAGCCAAAAATCAGACATTAAAATCAGGTGAAACCACAGTTAGTTGATCATTTTCTTCCTGTATACCCCTGTTATTGATTTATCACTTTCCAACAAAGACAAAATCTACAATGAGATTATTTTCAGGAAATGACATGTTATTTCTACAGAATTCAGCTGTGCAAACTGAACTCAGCTCCAACTGTCACTAGAACCCCTATGTAAAATGTTTCTCATCAGTATCCTGCTTGTCACACTCTTAAACGTCCACTCTTGTTAGAATATTTAAACAATAACATCAATTTCCAACATTGTTCTGTTTTTCCACAGCTCACCTAGCTCTAAATTTTCCACACATTAGAATTTAGTGAAATGCCTCTAACAGGATGGTGCACTTGTTCTGTTTTGTTTTTTTTAAATTTTCCCGTAGTCTGTATTTTACAATTATTCATGATCATTATTATTTCTCAAGTCCCTGAGCCTGGCCCGTATGGATTTATGAAAGTTAACCACGTCATTATTCAGATAGAATGATAAAAACATGAAAAATATGTGTGTGTGTGTTTTAAGATAAGATAAGATAAATCTTTATAGTCATTGTACCAACATATTATGTACACAGTACAACGAAAATGGAGCACTGCCCATATGGTGCAAAAGAGAAAGCACGCAACAGTAAAAACAGAACAAAATATACACAGAATAAAATCTACAAAATATGCAAAAATATGCATATAATACAAACATGATAAATACAGTGTATAAAAAGTATTGCTCTTGGCCCATTGTCGAAACAAAAGTAGTTAGTCGTGTCCAAACAGAAGTCTGTCCATTGATTAGGGCTATTGCCCTGTTGCAAAACCTATCCGTCCCTGATCGCATAATGATTTTCCCCAATAATTTATTTTTTGACAGAAGGCATGGCTGTTACCATATAGATTTTGTATTAACAATAAATTCAAAGAAATACATATTAAAATTTTGCACAATATATATGTAACAAACTCGTATCTCTCTAAGTTTTTAGATGTTGAGAATAAGTGCACTTTCTGTAACAATGAATCAGAAAAAATAACACATTTATTTTATTACTGTGTACATTCAAGTGAGCTCTGGTCTCGATTAGAAAGTTATATTATGTGCAAAATTAAAATAAGTGTGAAGATAGAATGTAAAAACATTATCACTTATTTTGATCACAATAATGACAAAATTGAATTTTTTCTTAATTTATTAATTTTGTTTGGGAAATTTCACATCCGCAAAAGTAGAATGTCCAAAGTAACCCCGTTTTATTCGTTTTAATTGTGAATTGGAAAGGAATACATCAAAGCACTGAGATATTTAGATTCAATGACGAGCATAAAAACTGTCAAGCTATACGATATGTGGCTTAAAGAGGAAGAGAGTTAATGTTATTTTTTACTTAATTGGAACTTTTTTATTTTGTTTATTTTTCTTATGTTGATTTATGTCTTTTCGTTATTTATTCAACTGTTGAGAACATGTCTGTCTTTTTTTTTTGTACACTTCAATTGTCTGTGCCTTTATGGACAATGAATATATAGTTGTGCAATGTTTGTACCTTTTTGTATATTGAATATTTGAATAAAGCAATCTGAAAAAAAAACAACAAAAAAACATTTCCCCCTTCAATCATTATGAGACCATACTTTTATGGAGTGACTCAGTCCGTACCGACTTACCTTGATGAAAAGAAGCATGTTCAAGACCTTGGTCTCCCTCTTCCCATTCTTCTCCCTCAGCACCAGCACATCCAGTAGACTGGCTCCAACACTCTGACCCATATCCGCCAAACGTGTCTGCAGCTCAGACACAGAGTACACACGGCTCTGACAGTACTGGACCATCTCAGAAAACAGCAGGGCAAAAGCGCTCAAGCTGACTTCAGTCTTAGGCCGGGTCAGGGGCCGCTCTAGGATGGTGGATTTCCCTCGAGTGAACCGCGTGTCCATTTCTGTTTGAGAGGGAAGACAGTCAGCAGAACAGGTTAGTATCCACTGACACAAAGGTAATAGGCAGAAAAAACTTAATACATCAGAACTCTTTTTATTAAGTATTTTTGGAGGTTCAAAAGCACACTGTGACTCAGTGTCTTTAGGATTTTCAGGTTAAAATTTATATCTTCACCGTTCAGCAAGTCAAAACATTCTACTGTGGACAAAAAATACAGAAAAACTGTAAAACCATAAGCCTGAGCCCAGTAATGTAAGGCTGCAACTAACAATTATTTTCTGTGTTGATTATATATTTGATTTACTGGGTAATTGTTCAGTCTATAAAATGTTAAAAAATTGTGAAAGTGTTGCAGAAAGCCCAACAAAGATGTGCAGTTAATCACAGAAAATGAAAGACACTACAAAATATTCACATTAGGAAGTTACACTCTTAAGAGTTTCTTTTTTGTCCTCAAGAGATAGCTGTCAATTTAGTAACTGAGTACTAAACAATTAGTCGTTGCAGCTCTACTGTAATTATAATAGGTTATTTGTTGTTTTCCACACATCAGTATTTGGTTGAGATTGAAAAATCCTCGCATAATAAATTATAATCCGAATACTGTTATGTTTAGAAATGGTAAGTGACATTTACTCAGACGTCATGCGTTTAACCACGTCTCACAGAATGTAGATAAACATAGCAGATACAATAAAACACAAATGTCATGCATAAAAATATATGTTATTAAGAAATAATCAAACGGTCTGCAAAAAGTTTTAGCATAAAATGCTTTCATGTGACAGGAGTGGTGATCTCACCAAAACGGTTACGGTATTTCTTTCAAGAATTGAAATTCCTTGTTAGGTCGGGAGAAAAGTCGCAAATTACTATATGTTTTTATCAGCACATTTAATATGTTTTAGTGTCCGTTAAATAAATGCTTCAGTCTAGTTAGAGCGTTGTAAACCTGCTGTAGCTCAGCAGATCACCGCTAGCAAGTTAAATATGCGGCGAAAACCGCAACTACTGTTTAATACAAAGACAGCGGTATGATAACCTCTGTGTCGGTTTAACAAACATATTTCAAATGCACAAAAAAGACACAATAATTGTTCATATATTAAGCGGAAAGTGCATTTTTATACACACCAACCTTGTTATGCTTAGCTAGGTGTCGTGTGGTTTCTTCCGCTTGTTCTTCCTCTTGGTTTTAATTGGACACAACGGTGAGACAGCACCCCCTGCAGTCAACGACAACAACTACCAGTGCATTTAGGGCGAACAAATCCGAAAAAATCAAATGTGGGGCAATGTGGAAAATGTCACTTACATTTTGATACAATATATAGCTACCTTAAAAAAACACACACACACGCAACAGATTCTTTAGCTTATAGGTTTGACTTTAAGCAAATGAAGGGATTAAAAAAAAAAAAAAAAAGCAATAATTATATGTAAAGTCAAATCTAAAAAATATATATATACATACATATATACATACATACATACATATATATGTGTGTGTGTGTGTGTGTGTGTATATATATATATATATATATATATATATATATATATATATATATATATATATATATATATATATATATATATACACAGTCGTCCTCAAAATTATTCATCCCTGCCATTTTTGTAACTTTTTGTTTTTGTGATGAAATGAATGAGTTTTGTCAAGTTTGTTTGTGACTTATATGTGATACACAAGTGAGGAAATAAGAACAAATGATACTTGGAGAAATACTTTATTTCAGGAGTATTTTATTAGAGGATTTCTAAAAAAACGCCATGTTCAAAATTATTCATACCCTAGGTTTATTAAATCCAAAGTCTTTTCTTAATAGTCAGTAGAGTAGCCTTTTTTCTTGATAATGGTTCCTATAAGTGTCCACAGGTTCTCTTCTGTCTCCTGTGGGGTTTTGGTCCACTCTTCCAGGACCAAAGCCTCTAGCTGGGTCCGGTTGGATGGTTTCCTACCCATCATGCTAGTCTTTGGCTCCCTCCACAGATTCTCTATATGATTTAGGTCAGAGCTTTGACTGGGTCATGTCCTTGAACCACTACTGCACTACCTTGATGGTATGCTTGGGGTCAGTGTCCTGCTGGGACGTCCAGTCAGGACCAATCTAGAGTTTCTCAGCAGACACTTCCACATTGTCATCCAGGATGTTGATATAATCCTCCTTTTTCATGATGCCCTGTATCTTGATGAGGTTCTCGGTGCCACTAGCAGAAAAGCAACCCTATAGCATTATGTTGCCACCACCATGCTTGATGGTTGGGGCTGTGTTCAGCTTGGTTTCTTCTCCTTGCTTCCTTCAGATGCAGTCAACATCCATGTGGCCAAACAACTCCATCTTTGTTTCATCAAATCACTGGATTGATGACCAAAAGCTTGGATCTTGGTTAAGAAGAGCTCTAGGAAATGCCAGATGAGCCTCCTGATGTTTCATCCTGAGTCATGCCATCTTCCTGTGTCTGCATCCATGGAGAACTCCTTTGTGCAATACTGGCTGGATGGTTGTCTGTGATACCTTCATACCTCGGTTATTTTGGTGGCAACATAATGCTATGGTTATAACCTATAATGCTAGGATGCTTCTCTGCTAGTGGCACTGGAAACCTCATGAAGTTACAAGGCATCATGAATTTAACATAATTATGTCAACGTCCTGGATGACAGCGTGAAAGTGCTGAGAAACTCTAGACTGGTCCTGATTGGATGTCCCAGCAGGACACTGACCCCAAGCATACCACCAAGGTAGTGCAGTAGTGGTTCAAGGACATGACCCAGTCAAAGTCATATATATAAATATAAATATAAATATATATATATAAATATAAATATATATATATATATATATATATATATATATATATATATATATATATATATATATATATATATATATATATATATATATATACATATATATATATATATATTTTTTTTTTTTGAATCCAAAAATATAAGAAAAACAATCTGCAAATATGAGAACAATCAAAAATGTTTTTGAATATTGTGCTGCTTCTCAAAATATTAATAACATTTAAAAAATAAAAAAAAAAAAGAGAGAGAGAGAGAACACAATAACAACACACTAAACCTTAAATCTTAATAAATAAATAAATAATCAAATATCCTTTTGAATATAGAAATGGCCCCTAATATTACTGTGGAGTTTTAGTTTCAGCCAGTGTTTTTTTTTTTTGTTTTTTTTTTTAAAGATAATCAGTTTAGAACATTTAGACACATCTTACAACAGTGAAGCTAATAAGTACAGCTCATTTCATTTTAAGAAAGTAACCCATAAAATTTGAGACACATTTGATTGGAAAGCTGATTTTATTCAGCTTTAACTTATGTATTTCCTTCTAAATCAAAACGTGGGGCAAATGATCAAAACACTGTGCAGATCCTCATCCAGTAGGACACCTGGTCACCTAAAGTACATTACACACATACTGGTGAATACAGAAAAAACATTCCATGTCTTATACCACTATTTTGTTAATTTTTATGTTCATTTTATTTTATCAGTTAATGTGACTTCACATTATATTACTGTAAATACGTTAAAAAAAATTACAGTTCAGTTTACATCGCCACAGGTGACACATCAAAAATAACTTTGTGTTTGTCTTCTTACAGTTCATAGATGATGCGTATATTACATAGCCTGTGTAGAAATGTGAATGTGTTAACCATTAGAATCTGTACTTTCACACAGTGTCACATTTTCTTCCTTCTTCCTCTTCCAGATCGCAGTGCTGATAGAAGTTTTATTTTTGACTTCTGTTATGTAAATCCCTGACCTTCTGCTGTGTATTTTCCAGCTCACTGATATTGTAAATCTATTTCCTGCTCTTATTTTCTTATGTCCACTGTAAGCACTGAGAAGTAACCGCTGTTCTGAACAGTTTGTACACTTTCTCTCTGCTGCAAAACAATGACAGTGTGTACACATATAAATCATGGCCTGACCTGTGATTAAAAATAAAAAAAATCAGAGAACAGACACAACTCTGTCAATGCAGCACACATGATTCATGGCTGTGGGACTTCCTCAGTTCTGCAGACTGGCATGGTATATTATGAACATTTACAAGAACACAGTCATTGCTTCAGAGAGGACTGCCACTGATTTGTACAATAATACACACTAATCCCATAATGTTTGCTTCCTTTAGCACAATTCAATTAATGACACAAACAGGATGAACATGATTTATTACAGAACTTGTGAATTTCTCTGAAATTGCCCAGTCAATCACATCGACCTTGTGTGTGCGGTGTACAGGAACCATAATTACAGGTGTCAGTTTCCCACGTTGGCTTTAGTCAGACACAGTGGCTGATTAAACGTAGGCGTATCTGTGTGTGTGTGCAGCTGTTACACAACCATCCACTTTGTTTGCACATGAATTCCTATAAATAAAAGCGTCAACCCATTTTGAAAGACATTTTGAAGCTCGGAGCTGAAAGACAGGGGGGTCATTCACGGCTGCAGGATGTCATGGCACTGGAGACAGACCCTGGCCCTATTGGTGGTCATAGGCAGTGTGTGCACAGAAGGTAATTCTATTTATGTTTATGTCTGCACAAGTTTTTAAAAAGCATGGGTAAAATGTGGATTTGGATCAAGGTGATTGAGAGTAAAACATACCTGAAATAATTATTGTACGGTTGTCTGGACAAACTGCAAATTTGATTTTTACGTAAATATTAATCTGCTTTGGAGATCCACCTCTGGTCTTAAGGTCACGAGCAACAATTAAGACCCAGGTTAGTATCCAAGAAAGGCTCAATAAAGTATCATACATTATGAAAAGTTACAGAAGTTTTATGTTGTAAAATGGTTTCTGTCAGTGTTTCACTATGACATATCATCACTTTTCTAAAATAATTGTCTTGATGACTTTTTCTTTTGCCTAAACCATCAAATACTCAATTTCTGGTGAAGTTTTCTTGTGTTTCCTTACAAATCTGAAAAAAGACTTTAGCAATTGTTTTAGGAAGGTGACAATATGATGTTTTTGATTAATTTTACTGCTGTAGAAGTTTATAGTTGAGCTCATTTAAAATACTTATATGTTTGTTGAATAACTGTCCTGTGAGAACCACAAAAAAATCTCTAAAACGTCGTTTGCTTTTAATGAACTCAGAAAAACAGCAAATATTTTCTGTGAATCAGTAGAAATTACCGTATTTGTTTTGGGAAGAGGGAGAATTTTCTCAACCATAAAGGAACACAAACCTTCAAAATCAGCACATATGGACATACATGGCTTTCACTGGACCGGATGAAAATCTGAAATGTAGCTAAAACTAACAGACAAATGTAGAAGAGGATAAAGTGGATTTTTGCCTCTGAGATGTACTGGAGTAGAGGTTGCTC
This sequence comes from Sphaeramia orbicularis, assembly GCF_902148855.1. Classification (NCBI taxonomy): domain Eukaryota; kingdom Metazoa; phylum Chordata; class Actinopteri; order Kurtiformes; family Apogonidae; genus Sphaeramia; species Sphaeramia orbicularis. The sequence goes on from NC_043964.1 coordinate 44,627,905, forward strand.
ATGTTTGAACTAGAAGCAGATTTAACAAGTATTGAGGGGTGAGGCTACAGGCCATGGATTAGCTTTCATTGGAATAACAAAGGCGTTTGTTGTTCATGGTGTTTTCTGTCGTCACCTCTAGCTTCATTTTCTCTGCACATGAATGACTTCATCAAGGTGGTGAAACAGGTGGAAGACAGAAGCCCTGGTGTGAAGCCAATAAAGGTGTTGAAGAAGATCCGCAGGGCGACTGGCCTTAATGATCCGTTCATTCAACACTACCTGGGCGATGCGAACTCTGCAGGTCCCCCACTGGATGCAGGCCTCTCACATTACTTCTCCAAGGCTGTGCACCACAGGGTGACTGACAACGGCAGAGAGGAGGGCGTGGTCCTGACCTCAGATGGCACCACTGTGGCACTGGGACCTCTCCTTCTTGGCATCGAGGCTCGTTTCCTCCCTAAGACTAAGGACCGAGGTAAGGCCCAGTACCAGCTCACTCTGGCCAGAGATCTGAGCCTTTTCTTTGGGCAAAGTTCTACTCAGAGCCGGCATCTGGGACCTGATGGCTGCTGGGACAGTGTGACCGCTCCTCAAGTCTTCACCCTCTCAGATGACGCCTCTTTACTCACAACTGCTCAGGTCAATGGAGGCATGGACGGCTTGATTCTAGGGAAGAATCTGTCTGCTAAACCTGGGCGCTCTTTGAGGCTGAGCACGGTGCTGACAGAGTACTACTGCCACCGCCTGGAAAACAAAGGGCTGGACACTGCCCCCCGCATTATCAGCCAACGTCGCAGGGACAATTTCAGGGAGATGTGTTCCTTTCAGCTGCTGGCCAGAGAGGCAGTGAACTCAGTAGAGCTGCAGAGAGAACTGAAGAGGCTCAGAAAGATGAATGTGAAGGAGAAGAAGCAGCTGTCAACTGTGGTGAAGAGGGGAATGAAAGAGTTTGTACATCGGTACATAGGTAAGCATGAAAGCAGAGCACAAAGGAGGCAAGAGTAAATTTTAAGAATGTCTTTTAGACGGTTAATGAAAAAAATGATGAATGTAGCTCTTTAAAATGTTAATTACTTTTTTCCAAATTTAAGGACCTCAATGCCAAATGTAAGAGAACGTATGAGTATCCAACTACAGAAATCACAGACAGTATTCATAATATTGTCTTCCTGAGTGTATAATCACATTTAAAAGTATCATTGTATTTTTGTCTCCTTAAAATGATAGAGAATTAATCCACCATTTGTATGTTAAAAATCCACTTCAAGAACAAGTCCACAAGCAGACATAAACACCAGCAACATGCAGCCACCATAGACTAGGGCAGAGTGGAGCAATCTGCAACCTCACCACTAGATGTCACAAAATATTACACATTGACACTAATACAATTAGCAGGGTTTCTGAAGGTATCAACAAGTTAAATTAAAATCTTTTTAGGGCTATTATGGATGAAATTTATGACCAATTTCCCATCCAAGGGCTTGGTTTTGTTTGTTTGTTTAATAAGACTTAACTTCTGAGATGAGATGAGGCTTCTTTTAATTTGTCATTTCACATTACAGTAAGACATTATATGCTTTGCACACTTGACATGACAGAATCAGAGAATGAAGGTTTGAAACAGTTCATGTCTTCATTGCCTTTGTATGAGTAAAGTTTAGATACATGTATAAAGTCCAGAGTAGACAAAGACAGACTAATCTGTTTTGGTCATTCTAATTTTGTCAGTATTGGTGGAACCTATAGAGTTGGTTTTTTGTTTGTTGTTTTTTTTTTTTTTATCCTTTTCGTATTGTTTTAGGCCTTGTTTTGTTGTTTTCATCTTGTAGTTTTTATCTTGTTATATATTTTCTGTTTTTTGTTTAATGTTTTGTTGCATCATTTTATATTTTTATATCTTTTCCACATTTTAATGTTTTTATGTGATGTGTTGCATCTTTTGCACTGTTGTTTTCTTGCTGCACCTTAATTGTCTTTTTTGTCCTGAAACATCTTTTACAAATTATTGAAACCACAATCCATCTCGCTTCTTCAACTTTCCCTCAGGACATAAAAAAAATCATCATTTAAGTTGGAGAGAAAATATTATTTGGTAGTTGTGATAAGTGCAGATATTGAATGAGAAGCACAATATCATTGTTGTCCGTAACGCCCATCTATACCTTTAACCCCTAAGTTTCAAATGATTGGACTTTAGACTTCTTAAGGACTTTCACAAACCCCTGATTTGCTGTAAACCAGCTGAAACAAAACATTATTCATGTGTTTCAGAGTGCCCACCCATCATCCCACGGTGCATGTGGGGTGCAGAGCCATACAGAGGAACTCCCACCAACCTGTCTCTGCCTCTGAGCTTTATGTACATCCACCACACTCATATGCCAGGCCAACCCTGTCTGACTTTCCAGCAGTGCTCTGCAGACATGCGCTCCATGCAGCACTTCCACCAGGAAGACCGAGGCTGGGATGACATAGGATACAGGTATAGAAAAGAAAAAAGTCTATAAATTAAAATGCCAAATATTACACACCCAAACCTTTCTTTCTGTGTGTAAAGCTTTGTTGCTGGCTCTGATGGCTACATCTACGAGGGCCGGGGCTGGCACTGGAGAGGAGCCCACACTCTTGGACATAACTCCATTGGCTACGGCATTTCCTTCATCGGGGACTACTCTACCACCCTGCCCTCACAGCATTCAATGGGACTGGTGAGAGATCAGTTGGCATCCTGTGCCATCAGCGGAGGGCGACTGGTGGCCAACTTTACCCTGCAGGGGCACAGACAGGTGGTGAACACTTCCTGTCCTGGAGATGCTCTCTATAATGAGATCAGAGGCTGGGAGCACTTTGGGGTACGTTTATGAACAAGTTTTACATCAGCGTAGAAATAGAATAAGAGTAAAAGACAGAATCCTGCTCCAGAAACCATTCATACTCTGCTCTCAGCTGCCTTGGCATGTCAGAAAAGATTAAAAGTACAAAGTCAAGGATGTACAGTAAGGTTCTGTGGCCTTGTTTCGGCAAGGTGTGGCATTTCAACTCTCCGTTTTGGACATGTCAAGACAGCTGTAACATGTATAATGGTTGCAAAAGCACTATGGTATGTTTAACAGCAGAGGAAGAAGTATTCAGCGGGGACACAGTATTTACGAAACATACATTTGTCCTCTTACTAAAAGCACAAAGTACAGGGTTTCAAGCATTTCAACCAACCAGTTTCATAATAATTAAATATCATGTATTCACACCTTTTAGCTGTTAAAAAAAAAAGTGGTGGATTTTCTCATCCAGCCATCACTTGGTCAGTGAGTCAATCAGTCATTTTTGTTGAAAGTTACTATGAGACAGTGAGAAATATAATATTACACTCATATAGCTCAGTCTTTTCATGTAGTTTGTTGCACTATTTTACTAGTAATTTACGAATGTAAGTAGGTGCTATGCCAATTCTTGATGTGACTTTTCTAGGCTTGGGTCTGATACAGGGGAAATGCAACTTGATGCATTAAAAAAGAGTGCAGGAAATTGTCTTACCCCAGATCTGTCACTAACTATGTCCCCCACTAATGTACAAGCAAAATTTAACTCTGCAGTAATGCATCATGTTCCATAAAATTATCATATGTTTTTAGTATCCCTGTTCTGTCCTATATCCTGCATCATGTTCTCATGAGCTCAGAAAAACAAGCCTGTTTTCTGCCTTGTTAGCATTTTACAGTGAAGGGCTTTATTTAGCTCAAAAAGGAGGAGGATTTTCTCACACTGAAAAAACACTTCATACTCAAGTTTATTACAACATTAAAAATGAACACGTTTGGAGATATGTGGTTTTCACTGCAGCAAAGGGAGGAAAAACTGTAAAAAATAAGTAAAGTTTCCAGAAAAAAGTCCTGGGGTAAAAAGTATGATATTGATCTCTGAGATGTAGTAAAACACAAGTGTAATGGGCTACTTGACCCACTGTCATAACTTCTTTTTCCCTTCCTTTCAGGAGGTTGAGAAATGAGAACCATCTACCAGTCAAGATGCACACTCCTGGATTAATTCAAGCCTAACACAATAAACATTTGTCTCTTCATGTTCTGGCTGTTTTCTTTGGAGCATTATGACCTGGATCATGACTGATTACTGTGGAAAAAATAGTGACCTTGATGACACAAATATACATTTCCATTTAGGGACAGTAGAGGGCGCCAAATGATCGGAAAATGCACAGTAGTGAGGCTTTTATTGATTTCCACTAGTATTCAGGGAATTTTGTTACACAAATGAGCTGACAAACTGCAAACAACAGCTATTTACAGAGCCGGGGATAAATCTAAATTGTTGTAATCTCTGTATTTAGTACACTGATTGACGTGTAAGGTGTAAAGATGTCACTAAATTGATAGAATATGGGTACAAATGAGGATTAATGCTCACTTTATTTATATATGACGAAGTGAGAATAAAATGGATTTGAGTTAATAGAAAAGAAGTTCAGTGTTTTGTTTTTTGTTTGTTTTTTGTTTGTTTGTTTGTTTTGTTTTGTTTTTTTGGCATCGGTGGGTTAATGATAATTAATTGAAATGCCCGGCAACAAAAAGCCTTGTGTATAAATAAGAGCGACCTTGTCAACATTAAGTGAAATCCCAGCGGTCGTAAAAGTTGAACTTAATAAACTTGCGTCGGTGGGTTTTACTCGAAACTCTTCTCCTCGCCCTCCCCGTTGACGTTACGTACGCAGCCGTGGCGTGCCTGCAAGCCAAATAACATGGAGTCCTCTGTCTGGCATCTCCAAGGGATCCATGCAAAATCCTGAGCGCCTATCTATTCTAAACACAGAGCCCGTAAGTTTGTCCGTGGGAGCAGCTGCCGAAGCTTCTTGCGAGCATCGCGTCGGGGCGTGAAGCTTCAGCTCTTGTCCTCAACTATGACGGACGGTGCTTAAAACAACAAGCCTCTCAGTGCGATCCGCAAAGCAGGCCGATTTCAGTGAGTATTTGCACGCACATGCACACACATACACACACACACATACACACACACACACACACACACACACTAAAACTGCAGTTTTAAGGGCGTTTGAGCTTGAACAGGCACCGTGCACGGATGCGTTGTTATGGTGGTCACCTGACGAAGGAGCGGATCGATAGGATCAGACACGTCCTCTGAAGCAACAGAGGCAGCACCGTGGGACACCTTGATGCACCCGGGCATTTTCCTGGTTTTTCACAGGAGCAGCAAGAGAGGACATGGGCCTGAATATAAAGGCCACTTATTTATGTAACCATTTGGGCGCCCTATTTCATTCTTTAAGACTAGACATATTGTGAAAATAGGTCAGACAGGATGAAAACTGCAGCTGGAATAAACTGAGGACAGATAAAACTCAACACTGCAAATTTGACGCTTTCATATCATTAAATCCATGCTTACAATCTGTCATGAGTTTTGAATATTGTGTATAAGTAGAGGTGGAAAACTTTAAAGGCATTGGTAAAACTTTAATTTTATGATATGTGTTTATATGTGAGCACAGAAGAGGAGGAGATTGCACCATGTAGGTGGACTGGTCACTAGTGGGTCTCCATACTGCTCTCTGGGGGAATCATGGAGCCAGAAGGCCAATCCCTGACCCCAGAGACCAGCTATGGGCCCCCATCCTTCAACTCAGCACAAAACTCTGTAACCTCCGCCTTCCTCAACTGCACCCTACAGGTACCAAATCAAAGTACTGTTATTATCAGTGTGTCTCTGCATCTACACAGAGATCTGTAAAAGCTCTGTTTGTTTTTGTCATTCTTGCCCCAGTCCTCATGTTCTCCAAAAGTGCAAGACGGCTCGATGTCTGCCAAATGCTCATGGGGCCACCCAGGAGATGAGGGCCCAGAGCAGACGGAGGGCGCTCGGCCCAGTTCGGACCCGGGGAGGAGCGCACAGAGGAGATTCAGGTCCTCAGCCTTTCCCTCCTCCCTGAGCTGGGACTCAGACTCTGAGAGAGAAACACTAGATGGTAATGTACAGCTTGATTGGAAACCTGTTGCACACTTTTCAGGAGTAACTAAACAAATGGATGAAAAAACAGTGAGACACTTATCCAAACTAATATATGACATAGTCAGTGTGTCTATCGCTGTTGTTCTCTTATGTTATTGAATGTTACTCAGTCTGCTTCTCCATGTAATCTGAGTATGCACTGTATTTTTGTAACTGTTGAGCTGTTGAAGTGATGTTCCTATGGTTGTGTGTTTTGTCTGCTGTTGTGCTTCAGAGGAGGAGCTACAGCACTTTTCTAACCCTCATGGTCTGGCTGCTCACAGCCCTGGATCTCCTTCTTCTGGACTCAGGTGAGAAGGAGGTACAGGTGGAAGAGTGAGCAAGTTATGTGGTTGTGAAACAAGTTAGTGCAAAGAGAAAGGCAGACCAAGGAAAACCATGGAGAGACACTGCAAAAGCAACAAGGACATAGTCAAAATATGAGGGATAGAAGTCGTGTTACCCCAAACACCCCTCATAGAACAAAAAGTAAATATTTATTGAGCTAACATGTTGAGTTGGCTATCATATTATTTTTGGAAGCTTCACTTTAAGCTTAAAATTATACTTTCAGGCTTAAGCTTTGATAATTTTTTTATTAAGCCACGTAAATGGCAAAATAAAATAATTCATGATTCCATATAAATGAGGAGAAGCAGAAGTAAAGAATTGCTATTTCACTTTATAATTTATTTTATTTTAATTATATATATATATATATATATATATATATATATATATATATATATATATATATATATATATATATATATTTAGGACTATAATATTTAATTAAAGTTTGGCAAGTAATTTTTAAAAAAATATTATTTTAGCACAAAAGTACCCAAACATGTATATATGCATCCTATAAATACTGTTATGAACCCAGTTTTCAAAAAGATGCAAATTTTTTTTTTAAATTTTGTGCAGGATATGTAATGTTGATTTATGTCAAAATTGCTTATAAATTGTTCAAAATATGATGTAATGTTTGTCCAGACTTGATAGTGAAGAAGACGAAGAACCTGAAAAACTACAGCCGTTGCAAACTAAGACTGATCTGTCTACCAGTGTGGAGGGGAACGACAACAATAGCAACAATGAGAGCACAAATACAGAAGAGCCAAATACATCTCAGCTTGGCCCTAGTAAATGTGAGTACCACCAAGAAGAAACAACATGTGCCAGTACATGTGATATCTTTGTATCTTAAGGCTCTTTTCATTCATAATTTCTCTGTTTTCTGTTCTCAGTGGCAGACAACAAAGTCTGGAATGTATCTGAGGGAGCTGAGCTGTTTCTGTCCAAACTAAAACCAAAGGAAGGCTGCCAAATGGAGGAGGCGGACAATAGAGAAGGCGAGAAAAGGCCCAAGGGAAAAGAATCCAAGGAGCCTGAGAGAGATGTGTACACCTTCCCTGGAGACTCAGACCCCGAGAGTCCCCCTCCTGCCCCCTGGGCTCATTGCACATTCATTCAGCGGTGCAGAAAGAAGAGGGTCCTGCTCAGGCCCTTCTCCGGCCTCAGCCCCTTGAAGCGCACATCGTCTGTGACTGGGAAGCGAGTGAGAGAGAGTCCACAAAAACCCAAAAGCCCTGAACCAGCACAGCTCAGTCAAGGTGGAGGGGTTTATGACTTTGATGAAGTCACCTTTGAGGAGGGAGTGTTGGAAGAACCGATAAAGTTCAGAGGCAGAGGAAAGAAACAAGACCAAGAAGAGGAAAGCGATGCTGAGCTGGGAAAAGAGATTTTCACATGTGTGGAATGTAGCATTTACTTCAAGAAGCAAGTCCACCTTCAGGAGCACATGACTGAACACTGTCAGAGTGGTTCAGTGGGTGGCAAGAAGGACCGATTAGTCAAGGGAGGGCGTTTTCGATGTATGGAGTGTGGATGGAACCTGCCAAATCGACTTGCACTGGCAGACCACCACAGACGGCACCAAGAGTCCCGTCTTAAAATCTTGGAGGAGATTGAGAAACTCAATGAAAATAAGAAGACAAAGGAGACTGATGAACAGGAAGGCAAAGTTGTGAAGAACATAACCCTTGACCCAGCTGTTATGCAAGATGCAGGCCCAGTCCTGATTCCAAGGAAAGTCTCAGAAACAGAAATAGTCACATCTCCACCTCTGTCCCCAACCACGATTTCAACACCCAACCCAGATTCTGCAATCATTGACTCAGACACTAGTCCTCTAAACTGCATCCGGACCCCAGTTCAGGGCCGAGGTGTCTCTGGCTATCGCCGCCGTTTTGTCTGCACTAAGTGTAACTTTAGCACAAGAACCTCCCAGGCACTGGCTAATCACTCAAAGACCCACAACCGAAAAACAGCTGCTCGCCAGGCTGACTGTCCATCTCCTGGTTCATCGTCCTGTTTGGCATCCACTTCCCTGGCCTGTGCTCATTGTGCCTTTTTGACATCAAGTCAAACTGTACTGAGGGAACACCAGAAAGTCGCTCACCCGGGACAGGCCTCTGTCAGTGGGGCGCAGGCTGATGAGAATGGCCAGTGTCCATGGCCCAATGCGGGCGCTCGTATTTCAAAACCTGTCTTAGATCCTAATCTCTCTGGGTCTGGATCTCTGACCGATGCCTCTCAAGGCAAAAGCCAACAAGGACTCACTGCCTCTGAGGACAGCACAATACCAGATGGTGCAGAAGCTTGGCCCACAAGCCAAGTGGCATTCAAGCGTGTCGGGAACAGGAGATTCAGCAGGAGAGGGAAGATTTGGACTAAGGCTCATGCCAGACTTGAATATGACAAGCTGCCTGGGAGTGAAGATGAAGATCAGAGCACAGAGATGGACACTGAGGTGTTCCAGCAAAAGGCAAACTCACCTGTGGACCTGAAACGGCACACCAGAGCTCAGTCCAACACAGGTGAGATTAAATAGCAAAATAAAGACATTTTAGACCATAGCAGCTACCAAATAGACAAAGAAATTACTTCCTATCTCCTTTTCTTAACCATTTTTTCCTTAATCTTGTTGGAAAATGTCATGAGGTCAAGTATGTGAAGAGGAATACATAAAAACTTAAAAACACAAAACTTTGGATCCAAACATTAGGTTATGAAATATGCAGTGGCACATGTTATAGATGTAGACTAAGAAAAGTGAATTTTAGATATTTCACCCCATGGCCTTTTACTGCATTGTGTCATGAAGGCAATAATATAATATATATGTATTATTATAATACATATGGACAACATGGTGAGAAGTAATACTTCATTATCAACCAATGGGGAAAAGGGGAATATAGGCCAGTCACAAAAGTGAAACTAAATGGTTGTCACATTGAGGATGGCCTTCACGCTTCACATCACGCATTAGATCTACCACTGTACATGTCCTCATTCTTAAATTTTAATGCTGAATAAAAACATCTGGCTAAAAGATTATAACTCACCACATGCAACACTCCCAGCAAAATTTGACTGTACAGAGATGATCCAGGTTAATGAAATTTCATTAAAGCAGCATATGACTTTCATCACAAATTCTTTTTCAAATTTGTAAAACCCAAGTGATAGTGTAATTATCACTAATCCATTAGTCTTTCTGTGCTTACACACCTGAATCACTTCCCTCATGATGAACAACTTCAAACATGACTCCATCATAAACACATTCCGGTTGTTTACATAACTAACCGAAATGTCACTTGGGCCTTTTCAGAAATTTTGTTGCAAAGTGCATTGTGGGAAGCAAAAGCGGTTTCTCAAAGATTCAACAAGAAAATGAGCCAGATTGCTACATCATAAAATTATATAGTCCACCAGTGTTCTTGTAAAGAATGAGTATATTGGGTGGATAGTGGTAAAGGTGACATTTGGTTTTAGCGCTCAAAGAGATAGCGAAATTGATGTGGCGTGGAATTCCCAGTCCCACAATTCACTTTGTAACAAAATGTCCAAAAAGGACCCAGTGACAATTCAGTTTGTTATGTAAACAAGCGGACTGTGTTTATGATGGAGTCATCTTCAAAGTTGTTCACCATGAGGGAAGTGATTCAGGTGCGTAACCATTGAAAGACTAATGGATTAGTGATAATTAGGCTATCACTCAGGTTTTACAAATTTGAAAAAAAATTTGTGATGAAAGTCATACACAGCTTTAAGATTGAAGTCAAATTGATGGTGTTCTTGAAGGCTGGCAACAAAACATTATTGCAACATTCACCTTTGATCATTTTAACATTAAGTCATGGTTCGCCAGTAACTTTAACATTTTGGTGAAAATTCAAAATGTATCAACATACCCTCCGGTATCCGGGTGCGCCTTTTAGGCACACTGCACTTCGTGTTAAAAAACTTCATATTATTTTTCACAATTTAGATAAGGTTAGAATTCAAAAGTTGTTCATTTGTGCATGATCTTTAAAATTCTGGCCACCAACTAAAATTTGCACATTGTAAACAAAAGAAAATTACAAGACTAGCATCTGTCTCCCAAGTGTGCCTAAAACGCACTATTTCTTCCATTATAACCACTGTTTTTGATCCATAAGCCATTAAGGCATAAATCATGCTTTTACTGATATCTGGGCTTTATTTGAGAGGTGAGGGTCTAAATTAATTTATTAACGTTGTTAATGTTGCTGTTAATCATTGACATATGCCAGGCTGCAAAAATCAAATAATATGTAATCCAATTTTTATGTAGTATTTTGACAAAAACCCAAAACATATTTTGTGTTTTTTGCATCAAAATATGTAGTGACATCATGATGAAAAGAGATCGTTTAAAAGGTTAAAAGAATCTAAAATGAATTATTATTTGATATGTATGATTATTAGGGCTGACCTTGATTTACAAAAATAAAATCAAATTGGAGCAGAAAAATAAATCAATATATAATATTTAATAGTTTGATTTATAGGTGTGCCATTTTGGCGCACTTGGTCACAGATGCTAGTGTTTTTGAACATTTGACCTAGCGCCAAAAATAATAATGCAAATTAACCAATGTTGGAGTTAATTATTGACATATGCCAGGCTGCAAAAATCAAATAATATGTGATCCATATAGTGTATTGAAAAAATAATAATTTTTTGTTTTTTGCATCCAAAAAAAATGGTTTGTTTACAATACAAACACGGCATTTAAAGGGTTAAAAAATGTGACAATTATTGAGTATTTGGTATTTTTATTTATGGCTCAAGTTGATGAAATAGAAAAAAGTGTAAAAGAATTAAAAACAAACTGTATGAAATTTTTTTTGACATTATCCACAAGTGTGCCAAAAAAGCACACTTGGTGCTTAGTAAGGGCCTTGGTGGACGGGATACCGAAGGGTTAAGGAGAGACTGAAAGTGCATTGTCAACAATGGTAAATTATGATTATTGTTTCTTTGTGAACTGTTGGAGTGTGCAACAAGGGGTTGTGGGGCAGCATTATTTCCTTTCTATTTGTGAAAGATAGTCCAGTGTAGCCTGTGCTTTAGGTGATGTGCATGGAACCACTGAATTAAATAATTTTACTGCCTCTTATGATCTACATCATAATACTGGGAGGTCTCAGAGCATCTGTATGTGTGTGTGTATGTGTGTATGTGTGTGTGTGTGTGTGTGTGTGTGTGTGCAATTCTGACTAATTGAAATATTTTTACCTGGCCCATTTGTTACCTACAGTTGAAGAATTGTCCCATCTCCACATTAAATATCTCAATAAGTTGATAGGACCAATATTTTCGGAAATATTAGTCATTTTGGAGTACAACTGCCTTACAATCATGGAAGCGCAGTACCACGCTGCATGACAGGAAATGAAGTAAAAAGCAGGGATGCCGCTTTGGCAAGATTCTGACAAATTGAGGCATTTTTACCTGCCCAACTTGGCACCTACAGTTCAGGAATAGTCCCATCTCCACATTAAATATCTCGGCAAATTGACAGGACCAGTATTTTCGCAGATATTAGTCATTTTGTAATACAGAAGCCTTACAATCACAATAAGTACCCGCTGCATGACGGGAAATAAAGTTAAAAACAGGAATGCCGCATTTATCCTGCAGTCCCAACATATCAGTACCACGCTGCATGACGGGAAATGAAGTTAAAAACAGGAACGCTGCGTTTACTCCTGCACGCCCAACATCACTTGCAGCCATACAACTTGTGTGTACTGAGTGACATTTGAAAGAGAGAGAGAGACAGACATATATAGAGAGAGAGATAGGTAAGGTACATCCCAGTACTTAGGGAGAACTCCCGCCAACACCCCCCCACCTCCCACCAATATAGACTAACATCTTTTCCCAAAAGTCTGCTCTCCCCAGCATAAAAACTACCACATTTACAACCTGTGGTTCCCCATGGGTCAGATACTAGTGATAATGATAATGAATTAGATTTATATAGCATTTTTCAAGGTACCCAAAGCTCTTTACATTATTGATCCATTATTTGTTCACTCACACATTCACACTCTGGTGGTAGCAAGCTACATTTTTTTTGGAGCCACAGCAGCCCTGGGGCTTCTAATCTGTGCCAAATGGCCCCTCCAAACACCAACAAACATTCATATGCATTCATACACCAGTCTGAATGACAGTGGAGGCAAGGTGGATGAAGGTGGCACATGACTAGGAGAGAGTGGGAGTCAAACCGCCAACCCTTCGGTTTTTGGATGATCCGCTCTACCTCCTGAGCCATGGCTGCCCATCATGTACTTGTACTTGTTCATGTCACCCTTACAAACTTTCCTAAGCACTACAATGCAAATCATTTTACTTAATATTAAGTTTTATCATCTACCTTTGATATCAGTAGCATAAAAAGGAATTAATCTGTTTTTTTTTTCTAAAGCCATATGTAAATCTGCTTGATCATAGAAACAATTGAAGAAACGTGGGTCATTTTATTACTAACATTTGCTCAACTGTGTTTCTTTTTGACTGACCCACATAGAAATTGTTTACCTTGCTCTACAGGTCATTTTACCTCTTTAAATGTTATCGTAGGCTAGCAAATGCTGTTGTTGCATTCCCACCCCATCAGTAGTTTACTTTAATGAACAAGTTTGATGTGATTATTAGGCTACATATAAAAAATAATGCCATGAACATTAACGTCATATTCAAGTGTTGAGATATGGTTGTGTCTGTACAGGAGCCAAACCTTCACATGTACACAGTTTATAGAACTGGTAGTTTCAGTTGGATTAGGGTTTTTCTGTTTGTTCAGGGTTTTTCTTTTCCTTTCTTTTCCAGATGACTGTTCTGCAGAGCGCAGTCCTACAGTGTCGCTCCCTGCGAAGAAGACTGTCGGGGATGAAGACAAGCAGGAAGTGGGAAGAGATGGAAAGGTTTTCTTTTTGAGGAGGAGCAGTCGGGTTACTGCCGTTACTGCAGAAATTGGCAGTGATGATGACGACGACGACATTGATGATGAACGTTTGCGACGCTTCCTGTCAGAGGGCATCTTGGATGAAGACAAAGACGAGATTGATGAAGACACAGAAGCGCTAAAGTCTGTGGAGAGGAAATGCCCCTACTGCCCTGATCGATTTCATAATGGCATTGGGCTTGCCAATCACGTGAGAGGCCACCTGAACCGGGTGGGCGTCAGCTACAATGTGCGTCACTTCATATCCCCTGAGGAAGTCAATGCGATTGAGAAGAAGTTCTCCTATCAGAAGAAGAAGAAAAAAGGTCAGCATCTTGTTGCCTCAGGCTGTTTAGATGATGACTGAGCAGATTCTGAAAACCAGACGATGATCTGTTTTTGGGTAAAATATGACATTGAGTTGTAGAGTAAAATAGCCGTAGCATTATTCTGTTAGATGCCCTTCTCAGCCTAAAAGAACAAATATGACTAGGTTTTTTTCTTTTTTTTTTCATCATGGGACACTCTTTCCCACACTTAATTTAATTTTTGCTGACCTGTTGGGAACACAATGTGAACCGCTTTTAAAAGTGGTGACTATAATTTAAAGCAGTGGTTTCCAACCTGGGATTTGAGACTTAAGGTGGGGTAACACAGATGACCAGCCAATTGCCTGATTTTCATACACACACGCACGCACGCACGCACACACACTCACACACACACACACACACTCTCTCTCTCTCTCTCTCTCTCTGTGCAAGTGGAAGTTGAAAATAATAGTTCTCTATGAGTTACTAGAGAAACTAGTTTTATCTGGTCACATTTTATCTAATCAAACTATGCATCTGGCCATAAGTAATTCATTGGTTTACAGTATCATGTTGACTCCTGAGGTTGTACAAACTTTAACTTCTATGACCTGCTCTTTCCACAGTTGCCAACTTTGACCCAGACACCTTCAGTGTGATGCACTGTGAGTTCTGCAGTGCTGGCTTTGACACCCGGGCCGGACTGTCCAGCCATGCCCGGGCGCACCTCCGCGACTTTGGCATCACTAACTGGGATGTAACCGTGTCACCGATCCACATCCTGAGGGAGCTTTTCTCCAGCAGGCCTGACCTTGTAATCCCCACAGCTCCCCCTCGGAGTCCGGGCTCGCAACCGGAGGAGTGTGACAACAATGAAGAAGAGGAAGAAGAACCAGAGGAGGGTGCGGAAGGAATCACTAAAGTAAAGCTGGAGAGGGAGAGTGAAAGGATGCAGAGTGGTGCCGGTACTGATGTGCTGCCTTCAGCATCTCCACAGTCTTGGAAACATGAGGAAGGGGCCAAAGAGTGTGAGGGTAAGTGATTAGGGATCTATCCTTAATAGCATCTCTGTGATAAATAGATTATTGAGTTTGTGTGTATTGTTATTGTTGGTACTGATGCTGATATGACTTTTGTAACCTAGTGCCCCTGTCAGTTTGCAGCTTGAACTTATCACAGGGTGTGTGTAGACACGAGTGTGGAGATGGGTGGGAAATCAGAGTTCAGGTGATGTTACTGTTGTTTTACAGGGTTCTTGTGTTTGTTCTTGTACTTTTTAAATAACAGTGACTTTGTGACCTGGGTGTCACTGGTGTGCACTGTGTGAAGTGCTTGAATCAGGATTGTGGATGTGGAGAAATACAGAGGTTATTTTCCAGAGACTGAGTGTTTTAATGTGTATAAGAGAGGCTGAGTCCCTGATGCCCGCGGTTGATGTGGCACTCAGTGCATTTATCCCAACCTCCGCCTCCACTCGATTGGTCACGCCTTAGCTTAGCGGTGCATATGGGGGCAAAATGGCTGCTTCCACCTCCCCGCAGACCCAAACAATAGCGGAAAAACTGTCTGGCTTCAGCTGCCGGGAGTCCGATGCACTGCGGTTGCGGACCGGTGAGTACCGCGCTCTGTAATTCCCGTGCACCGCGTGCCCTCGGATCACACCGCGGCGTTGCGGTGCGCGTCTTGCTCCGCATCTTCACACACATTGTACCCAGACAACAACCATTGAAAACTCTTTAGAATGTGAGAGCGTGGAAAGAAAAGCAGTGTCGCGCAGAGCCATGCAGGTAGCCTGTGACATGTATGTCAGGAGCTCATAAAGCGGATCAGTGTTACTGTTTTGTGGTGCTCCTTTTCGGATAAATGCTGATGTTTTGCTTGTTGTAATGTTGTTGTTACAGTGTTTTCTTCATGTGTGAGGTTTTCATTGAGTGCGTCTGGGATGACGTCCAGTATTTTCAATGCTGCAGGATCTCTAAAATTACCTACAGTTGCCCAATCCTCGCCATTTTACTTTGCTTTGATTTTTGATAGAGGACACGCTGTGCTTTCAAGTGCATGCATTTGTGTCTATATTTATTATAAACTATACGTGAGATTGCTTTGAAACATGGTAACTTCGTGGACTAAACGCGGTCGTGGTCGGTAATCTTATTGCAACTTATGCGGATGAACGAAGTATAATGGAAGTATCACTTTTTCTTGGAAGTGTCGGGTTGTTCAGGGTTAAGCTGTTCTGCCTGGACGGATACAAAGTCAAGTTAGCGCTTTGCTACTTAAAAATACTCCTGTGATTATTCTATGGTATTGTCTCCATTATAATAGCTGGTGTTATAACGCTGCGCTCCGAGGTGTCACATCGCCGCTCTTTTACAGTCAAGAGATGAACTGACAAGCGCAGAGCCGCCCACCAGACAAAAAGCATTGTCTGTCTCACGTCTCTTTTGATTTACCGATTTGTCGCAGAAAATGGCACTTTTGTCCCAGGAATGCGGGGAACCAAGACTGCCATGTTTGTTTCATACAGTACTGCGATTATTATTATTTTTGGCGTGGTTTCATCACTTGAGTTGTTTGCACATACATTTATTTACAGAAGACGTTTTGAGGACTGAGAAATTACATGCAATGAGCCCACAAGACTGAGTTAATTTTTCTGTGCTCACTTTGCTTTTTAAAAATGTGTTATTAAGGCTTTTTTTTAAATGCATGTTTTCTAAGGCTGGCTTTCTTTTGGAGACTCCTTCACACATTAGCATTTTCTGAAAGGCAATTTATGACCACAGTCACCTAAAATGCATTTTACTGGCTTGCTGTTTCTAGGCTTATTTTGGATATTGTGACTGTGTTTTAGTTGAGGAGGAGGAAGCAGCCGAGGAAGAAGATGAGGATGAGCTGCAGCTTCAAGCTCTGGATGGTCTGAGCTCAAGCCCCGGGAAAACAGGGTTGTGCAGTGAGGACCAAGACTGCCTCTCACCCAGGGAGGATGCTGACACCAAGGGTGAGGGAGATCTATGGGAATGCTGACCCCAGAGTGTTGACAAGGGATTGGATTTGCCACAGTGAAGCCTTATCGTAGCTGTCAGTTGCAAAATTGTACAACTGACCTTAGGTCAATGTTGAGGTGTTGCGACTCTACATCACAGAGGGCTGTCCCCTGGGAAATCCTCAGAGGGAGACAAATGTACTCGGAGGCTAATAGAGGCACCTCCAACACTTTGCTAATGTTACTGCAGACTGAAGATGTAAACAGGAAGGGTAAGTGAGGTGACATGTCCTTTGGGAGATGTGTGGCCTCTAAAATAACCTCAGCCACCTGCTATTGTTTTGTAAACTATTTACTGTATTGCAGAGAGTCTGGGACTGCAGTGAAATCTTTAGGAAATTTATTACTTGCCTGACTTTTCAAGTCTAACATGCAACTTTTTTTGTTTTCCACAGTTGACAGCTTAAAGTGTGAGGTGTGTGGGGCTCAGTTTGAGACCAGGCGAGGACTCTCCAGCCACGCCCGCTCTCACTTACGCCAGCTGGGCATCAGAGTTTCAGAAAGCAGTGGGGCGCCCATCAACCTCCTTTACCAAATTGCCAAGGAGCGCAACCTAGACAGCCAAATAAGCTCATCTCTCCTGGAGCCCCTTTCAGCCAAGAACTCCTCCCCCTCTGCTTCTCAAAAAGATGAAGAGTTAGAAGACATGGACTTGGACGAGAAACCAATCCCTCCCTCCATCCTGGCCAAAGCAGCGAAAGCAGTGCCACCCTCCCCCTCCTCAACGCCTACACCTTCTCCCGGTGCCTCTCCAGCTCAGGCCCATTGTGGCTCTCCTTCTTCAGTAGTGAGGAAAGCCCCCATTTCCTCCCTCCTGCCTGTGTCTTCCCCCTTGCGCTCCCCAGAGCACAAGGCTGGGGGGATAAAAAGCTTAACCTCTAACCTGTCCACCCCTGCCACCATCACATCAACCAAGCCCCTGTGGGCACCGCAGGAGAACGATGCTCCTCTCAACCTCAGTAAGTGAAACTGCCCACACTAAATTATGCCTCTGATAACTGTGTACATTTTTTATTTTGGAATTGTTCCATTTTACTGTAAACTTTTATAAGACTCAGTGTAGTTATTTCTCTTGATGTGCAGCACTGGAGGTGGATCCCAACAAAGACATTGTTTGTCAGCTTTGTGGTGCTTGGTTCGAGACACGGAAAGGCTTGTCCAGTCATGCACGAGCCCACCTGCGACATTTTGGTGTAGAGTATTCTGAATCTAAGGGCTCCCCCATTGACCTACTGAACCAGCTCATTGACACGGATGACTTCAAGCACAAAGCCAGTGTGTTGCAGCTCGACAGTCCCGCTGAACCACAAGGGCTCACAACTACGCTCTCCTCCCCAAAGCAGTCCCTGTTGAGCCTGTCATCCTCCTCCTCCTCTTCTTCGTCTTCATCTCTTCTATATAAAGTGACCACAGCTGGGGGTGGGTCGACGTCCAAAGCTACCTCTTCCTCTGCCTCATCTTTGCTTGGCCCACCTGCCAAGCGACTCAAGTCCTCTTCCATGCAGGTCTTCCGCCTGAGTAGTGGGGAGCTCATGGCCCTTCCACATAGTGAGTGCTGTTCTTTAAGTTTGGAACTTAATCCTGTTTGAGGTGCAAAATGCTAAATCCTTTTCATAAAGTTCATCTGCAATTAAGTCAGTTGTTCTGAGTTATAATTCTATTGAACAACTACTGCCAGAACGTGAAGCTAATACAGAAGTATTTCCGAATGTAGTACCACTGAAGGCCTCTAGATACTCAAAATGGCAACCTCTCTCTAGAAGTACTGTCAGTAATTGTATTTTCTTGGTGTCATTCACTTAATTTTGACCATGGTGATTTTTTTTGTAAATTATTCTCTCATTGATAAGGCGTGTTTGCACTTTTTTGCACTTTTGTTAATTTAATAAAATTTCAATTATTTTACGAGGGGCAACTCATCTGTTGTCTTGGTTAAGAATTTACACAAAAACCATCAAATCATTTTTTTTTACATAACTGTTTCATGAATATCCTTAATTACCATACCACCCCTGTTGTCATAACTTAAATACATTAGCTATGGGTTCCATTGATCCAGTGCTGCAGTATATGCCAAGATATTTAGCGTGGTAATTAGGTAGCATATACATATTGCGAAGTTGACATGACTGCTATCATATATGTAGGTGCTGACATTTAACAGGTCACTAAAACCATTAACATTGTAAGTTTATAGTATAGTTTTTGTTACGTTAACAGCTTTCATTCCAACATGGCTGAGGTATAGCTCTACTACATGCTGATGTTGCAATGAAACATGTAATTAGCTTCTTATCACTATAAAATGTTTGACAGTAGCAAATAGTATAGACAAAGATTAGAGGAAGGACAAAATTACTTTTTAGACAACCATTTTTAATCCAATATGGAACAAAAGGTCTGCTAGATGATGGATACATTAGCTTTCAGTTTTAATTAATATAAGTTCAGTGATTCTTGTCCAAAAAGCGGTGGATGCCATCAGAGTGCCTATGCCAACTTCTTATATACATTCTGTGAAAAACATAGAGACTCACATCACTTCTCTAATTTCCCAGGTGAACCTCCAAAGGAAATAGGCTGTGAGTTCTGTGGAGAATATTTTGAGAACCGTAAAGGCCTCTCCAGCCATGCCCGCTCCCACCTTCGCCAGATGGGCATCACTGAATGGTCTGTCAATGGCTCCCCAATAGACACCCTGAGGGAGATCATTACAAGGCGTGGTCTTCCCTGTGCCCTTCCCCTGAAACCACTCAAAACCCCACCTCCATCCTCTCCAGGACCCCCTCGGTCACCTCTGTCGACCTCCTCATCCTCCCCTTCAGCCACCCTTCTCAACCGCCTGCCCTTTGCCTTCGCCCGCCCCTCCAGCCCACCTCAGTCAGCAGTGTCTAAGTTGAACTCTGCTCCACCAACGTCTTCTAGTGGGCTGATCCTTAAGCTCAAGCCTGAACCAGTGCAGCTCGAAGTCACCGCGCCTCAGGCAGTTGGGAGATCTGGAGGCTACCATACCGAATCCCTCAACTCAAACTGGAGCAGCTCTGACAGCGTGTTCCCACTCAACCTAGGTAAGTCATTTTATCTGCAGGACACATTTTGCCTTTGTAAGAAAACTGTAAAAAATGCTGAGGAGAGGACTCGCAATGTAATGAAATCATCAATAAACATTTTCTACTGAGTCTGGTTTTGACCAACTCTGTATGTAAAGTGTCATGAGATAACTTTTGTTATGATTTGGCGCTATATAAATAAAATTTAATTCAATTTGATTTGAGTTATACATTCATCAATTAGATGCTGGCTGTAATCAGTTGGTTTGATTGCTGGTTCATCCAGATACACTAACATGTATTTGGTGAAACTTCTTGACCATGACTGAAACAAGTCACAACAAATAAAATTATTAGAGGTGACTTCGAAGAATAAATAAATGTCACATGTCTGTATTTCAGCAGGATGCAATTTGGAGGATAAAAAGCTTTGTCCAGTAACTTGTAGGGGTTTATTTTGAGGTTTGAGGGAAGGTCCTGTAATATGGTGCCGTTTTGGAGAAAGTGTAACAGGTAATTGTCATTATTTGATTATGAACATAGAATTTAAATTTCCATTGTTGAAAAGTTTTTTGTATGCTCTCATTTGTAGTTTGTTGGACAGAAGAAAATCTGAAATTGAAATCAATGCCAGCTCTAGCTTTTTATTGTGACATGCATGCTCCTATTGCACTTGCAGTTATTTTTTTGTTATTTACTTTTGCCCTCTGGTCCTTACTCAGCCATGACCCATGAAGCAGAGCCTACAAGGGATATTCGCTGTGAGTTTTGTGGTGAATATTTTGAGAACCGTAAAGGCCTCTCTAGCCATGCACGCTCCCACCTGCGCCAGATGGGAATCACTGAATGGTCTGTCAACGGCTCCCCAATCGACACCCTGAGGGAAGTTATGCACAAGAGAGGGGTGGGTGCCTCTGCACTTTCAGACCAGGGAGTGAAGAAGGAGTCAAGCCATGGAGCAAGCAGTCCTTCATGGGAGAACCCAGGGCTTGCTGGCAGTTTGGAGGGTTTGGGTGTTTCAGCGTACCAGTCATCTAAATTGAGAAAATCTCCCCTCAGTTTGCTGCAGTCAGGGTCAAGGCTTCATAAGCAAGGACTGGGATCTGTGGGCTCATCTGCTACCACACCCACAGGGAGATTCTTCAGGATGTCCCCACTGGGGAAAAGGCCACTGTCAGAAGAGGCCCAGTCACTGGAGACTGTCCACTCACCACCGCATCATCTGAAGACTTATTCACCTCTGCCACATGACTTTTCCTTCAAAAGAAAATCACCCCCAGTCAAGCATGGGCACCAGGGTAAGTCATTTAAGGTTTAGTTTTCTCTGTGACATCTTGTTCTGACTGTCCTCAAAAGGAGATCTTCTCTGTTTTCCTGTCACGTATTTTCACAGATCCCAGCTGTGAGCTCTGCGGGTTCTACTTTGAGAACCGTAAAGCTTTGGCCAGTCACGCACGAGCACACCTCAGGCAGTTTGGGGTGACTGAGTGGTGTGTAAATGGATCCCCCATCGAGACGCTCAGTGCTTGGATGCGCAGCAGGCCACAGAAGGTGTTGGAGATGCACCGTAGCTACATGCAGGGCAACCGCTCTGCGCTCAAGAAGGTAATGAAGTTCAGTTTTTAGCAGTTATTGATAATTTAGTCAGGTCAAAGCTGGGTTTTGGGTTTGCAGAGGAAGTTCTCAGGTTGGAGTTCTGTCTGTTGTCAGGAGTCTTAACATTTCATTTCCCACAGAATGAATGTCAGATGTCTGCATGCGAACTTTGCCTCCCCCAAAGCAATGTGTCTATACAACAAGATTATTACCCGCTGTGTTCTGCTATACTCAGTTCTCTCGAAGTATCTCTGAATAGGCGTCATGCTTGGAGATCTAAAATGCCTCAGCTGGTTGCTCGACAGACATTTTGTGTCTTGGAAAGCTTCAGACGTGTTGTCTAACAGCTTTGAGCCTTACTGTAGATCCTGTGTCTTTACACCCAGCAAAAATCACTGCAGGGACAGATGCCAGAACAACTCCGCTATTGACTTGATAGTTGCCATAGTAACCAGGGTGCCTGGCAGCTTATGTTTCATCTTCAGATAAATTATGGCATGCTGTTGATAGAAGAAAATGTACATTTTTTTCTCTCTTTTTTTCCCCCCTCCTGAATTAGTTTCTGGTGCATTTGCGTCACTGTTACACCTTTTCCCTGAGCTGATATGTGACACACATACAGAATGGATTACCTTTTGAATGTCCTTGTAATATTTTTTTTCATACCAGAGAAGTGAACCAAACTACACTTTATACATTGCAATCTTAAGCCTACATCTCAGGATCAAGTTGGATATATTAGAAATTCACTTAGAAGAGATTTCCCAAAAGGAATGCAATTTACATATTTGTTAATATCCCCAAATAAGGAAATGAAATAAGTGAATAATTGAGGGGAATAATGACTACTTTTTCTGTGTCATTAACATTCAGAAGTAGCACACCTTGTTAAAAGTCCTGCGCAACATGCCTTGAAAGTGAATCTATGCTGCAAAACTTTTTTTTTTTTTTTTTTTTTTTTTTTTTTTTTTTTTACAGAGGACATCTGGCATGTTGTAGTAGGAAAGGCTTGGATGTAAACTTATAAGACTGAGGATGGCTGTATTTCAGTTATCTGCACGTTTAGAAGCCTGCCTTTGTATATAGTCTCTTGTTCACTTTCATGGCTCAATGAGACACTTGAACACAACAATGCTGCTGTTGTAATTATTAACACCTCTGCTCTTCCTCCTATAATTACTCAAACTGTGTTCAGGGAAAAGGACTTTTGTGTGCTGTGACCAGAATCTAACTACTAACTGGATATGCCATAGGGCACGTTTAATGGCACGTTTGGCACAGTTGATTCAGATTTTGGATTAGGATGAGAGAAAACAACTGAATGACTTTGAAAGAGGGCTCATAGTTGGAATACGGATGACAGAAGCTCCTGTCAGAAAGGCTGCTCACTAGTGTTTGAACAGGGACTGAAGTGACACTTGGATTTAGATCTATGGAAAAGTCAGTGAACAATGGTGGAAACTGTAGTTGACAATATAAGTTTGTATACTGTGATGCTGGTGCATTAGCGTGATACATGAAGAAAAACACAAGAGGAACTCTTCTACAGGTGACTGTCAATGCAGGATGTGATCTGAATGCGTCAGGAAGAACAGTCCGACGACAATTACACAGAGAGAGATGTTATAGTAGGTTTGCTGTGCATAAACCTGTCATTACAAAGATGAGTGTACGTTTTGAGAGTTCAGTGGTTCAGTCTACAGAGGTGTGCAAAAAAAAGGTGATACCATCAGATGAGTCATTCAGCCATTTTTCTAAAATGGTTCAGGTACACTTGTCACCTTCAATGGAAGGGTCTCTGCGAATCAATATTATTCTGAATAGTCCCCTTTATCTTATGATGAGACAGTTGTATTTTGATGGTGGTGGTCTTTTCCGGGATGACAGTACCTTTATCCAAGGGGCATGAGGGGTCACTGAATAGAAAGGGATGGGAATCATGTGCATCTCAGTCAATTAGATCATGTAGAAAAGTAAATTTTTTTGTCAGTTATTTTGGAAATTAAAAATTGTAAATATTGTAGACTCATTGCACATAACTTAAAATATGTCATGCATTTTTAATTTTAATGTTGATTATTACAGCCGACAGCTCAGAAAAAATACAGAAAAATACAACAAAGTATCTCAAAATTTTATATGTCATTTATAGTATATATATATATATATTAGGCCAGTAATGGTACACGTACCGAACCGTTTCGGTACACACCTGTTTGGTTCGGTACACAGCTGTACCGAAACGGCACAGTATGATGAGAAAAAGAAAAAGAAACGAAAGACGTTGTTTGATGCAGAACTTTTAATCCGCGCAAGTTTCACACGGACATATTGAAGGACGCACACATTGACCCGAAATACCAAATAGCAGCTGATGTAAGGTAAAAAAAACAAAAAACAACACCAACAAATATGATGTGAACCTGGAAGGAAGAGACTGGAGACCCTCCGCCATCATTACAATCCCGTTTGGGATCAGTTCAGGTCCCGGTGAAAGACAACAACGAGGAAACACGTTAATAAGATGGACGTTGTTTGGCCCCTAGGAACTACAGTAGTTCTAAAACACTGACACTAGCTCTCTCTCTCTCTCTCTCTTTCTCTCTCTCTCTCTCTCTCACATTCACACACACACACACACACACACACACACACACACACACACGCGCTGTATAACAGAGGAATAGAACCCGGAGTTGGACGTTAAAAGTATATAAAGTTTCACTTTCGTTTCACGCCAGCATTAGTTACGTTAGTTATGGACCCCCCACACCCCCGGCTCCGACCAAAAAAAAAAAAAAATCCCCCGTGCACACAGGCACACACAAATACACACAGTGGCCTAAACAGTTTGTTCTCTGTCCTAAAATAAATAATTTGGTTCATTGTGTTGTCAATATTTCTCTTCAGTTTGTTTCAACAGATTACCAGTTTACCCTCTTGTTAATGTTGCACTTCATGTGGAATTTTTTTGTTATTTTTATGCAGAATGTGAACTGACAGAACTGTGATTAGATTTTTCTTGTTTGTTTGAAACTACCTTTCAGGGAAAAGTGCAATACTAATGTTTAAAATACATTTAGTAATATTAATAATTTATTTTATTTTCTATTTGATTTGTACCAGCAGAATTATATTATTCCTGTTTTTCTATATTCTATTGTCTCCAAAAATTGGGGGAAAAATGTTAAAAAAAATTCATAAATGCATTAATAGACATTTTGAGGGGTTTTCTTTCTTCCCATACTGAACCGAAAAAAAACGAACCGTGGCTTTGAAAACCGAAAACGTACTGAACCGAAAATTTTGTGTACTGTTACAGGCCTAATATATATATATATATATATATATATATATATATATATATATATATATATATATATATATACACACACACACACACACACACACACACACACACACACACACACATGTATGTATATATATATATATATATACATATGTTATACCTGATCTATGTCCATGTATATATACACCTGATCCATGTGACAGACATCTGCAGGCACCAGTATACATGTTCAACTGCATGTTTAACACATGAAGTCCGACATCAGTGCAACTGTTTACGTACTGTAATTAGCTGAATTATGTTGGCATGATGTGAAATCTTAATCAGTTAGGTTTTATATTATGTTTTACAGTCTGACTGAGTTGCCTGTTTGCCATGCTCTTCCATGTTCGTGTGATCGGCCCTTATCCATGGTCCTGAAACTTAATAGGGCCATCTCCCACATCGCAGATGTGGCCGTAGCAGAAAATTATACAATTGGACGTAATTAATGAATTATATTTGATGGCCTTTATGCTATGTTAGCTAACCCATTTCTCATTTCTAAGATAGCTAACACACTTCTCAAGTTAGTTTACTAGCATTTTATTTACTAGTATTGATTTGTTGTACAGACCAGCTGCATCTTCAACTGCTAACTTTGAGCAAGAAAGTGTTCTTCATAACTGCTCACTACAAAATTGAAATACTGAGGACGTCTTTTGGTAAATGATGCATTATGTATTATATGGCTTTACAACAACCCTGTTAGTTACATAGCTTCTGTATTAGTACATGGGGGCTCTTGTTAGATATAATGCTGATGACATGACTCATCTCTTTTTGTCTTTCAGAAGAGCATCTCTCCTCTGTCTATGTCAACGGATTCTGATCATATCCGCCCCATCTCATCACAGAAGGCCTCTTCCTCCTCCACCTCTCAATGGTCCTCCTCTTTGGCTGTCAGCCTGGTGCGACCGCTGAGCCGCGAGGTCGGCCATTGCTCTTCCAAGACTGTGGAGGGTGAAGCCGGTACCGCCCCTTTGCTCAGACCCAGCCACAACAGTCCCAGCCCCTCGCGGCTCTCTGGCAGCCTCCCCCTTCAAGCACAGGTGGCACGCAGTGAGCTTAACGTCCGCCTGCCCAGAGGTACGTCAGGTTACAGCATATGTTGTTTCTCCTGTGCTCAGGTACACTCAGGTTCCAGATCATGGGACTTCTATACATTTGTTTGTCGTTAATTAAATGTACTTTTTTTATGTATAGCCTGTTTGCTGTTTTTTTCTTTAAAGCAGGGTTAACAAGACATGAAGATATTTCTTGGCTCAAAAAATAAAAAATACTCAGACCAACGTATTTCATCAGGGGAAATAAATGAAGAGAGCCTTGGTACCAAGCTAGCATCTGTTTGCAGTGGCAGTAAATTGCCTTTTATCCTTCATGTTTTTTACATTGGAAGAGTGTTTTTATTTCTGCCAAGCTTTTACATTAGATGTGTAGATGAAATATGTATAAAATCAACCTTGAAAATACACAATCAAATAAGAGAAGAGACATTTGGTGCATGTTTACTATGTTGAGAAGAAAACTTCACTTTATTTGCTTTCAACAGAATAAATGTATCAAGTCTAAGAGCTCCAGAAATGTTTTGGTGCAGCTTCAACTTCCTTCTCCTCTTCTTGTCAAAGGTTTTGAGCGTCGACCTTTGAAGCATCCGTCTTATCCAGATGGAACAGAGCGGGAGAGTGGCCCCCCGAAGCCCCTGCGCACAGGCACAGTCCCTTCCCTGGTGCCCAAACCGCCCTCCTACCCACTGGTCAAACTGGTGGGAAAGTTCTACACCCTGAAGTGCCGGTGAGTCGCCCAAGGCCTGGGAGAAAAAGCTCAGCTCCTTTGGTGTTCATAGTTTTTGAGACACACATTAATATAACTGCCTGGCTAAGTTTTAAATAGTCCCTTAATCCCTAAACAGCAATCCCCACCCCCACCCACTGCTGAGCTGTACTCCACTTTTAGTTGTTAATGTACCACATTGAGAATAGTGAACCATTTTGGCTTTTCAGCTACATGAATGAGTGCTTAAGTTTAGTATTACTGCAATACAAACACAGATTCCTCCCTCGGGTTGCATCCACAGTGAATTTTATTTTATTGCTTCTGCCTCAGTTAGCATTGCAGATATTTTACTGCAGTGGTCAAAGAATAATTCAGATCTTTATTTAAATAAGTGAGAATACTTCACTAAAAGTTAAAGTTCAGCTTTGGCTCTGCCCTTTAGTAAAAGTGTTTAAGTAAAACACACTAAAATACATTTAAATGTGAAAACAAAGTGGTCCCTGTGTAGTCAAAGAGTTTTAATATTATAGTGATCTTTTTGGATTGTATACAATATGTTAAAATTCTGTCTTTTAACATACTGTATATATTTTCATGTACGATTGGTAGTATCTACAGCAGTGCATCGTGAGCTATAAGATGATTATATGTTTTCAACATTGTTGTCCTGTGATAAGTTACTAAACTTTTTTTCTTTTTTTTTCAGTTTAGTCTTATTTCTACACATGCAGAAGTCCTTAGGTTTATTTTGAGGAACTGGCTACTTTTGTTGAAGTTTATTTCTTGTTTTAGTTTTTCAGGCATAATGAGGAAAGGCTTGATTTGTGCATAAAAAAGGTGAATGAAATACTCAAATATGTGATCAAATATGATAAGTAGTTGTACAAGTGGAAGTATTTATTAAAGATTCCCATGTTGTGCAAATACATTGTATTTTTGTACACGATTAGGTTGTGTTGTGTTGTTCATTTCTGTTATTTGACTGTCTCTGTATCTTTATAGAGAGCCAACTTTTCATGAGGTCATAAACATAGGTCTCTTTTTCAGCTTTGTCACAATGTATTTTCCAGCAAATTCATGAGGGTTTTTAGTCTTTGGCTAAAAGGAACATGTCACCCTTGAGTTTATCAGACATTCAAAAACAATCTAAAGATAAGTGGTTTTCACTGGACAAGAAGAGGAAGAGGGATGAACTTTAATTAAAGCTGTGAAATATAGTGTAACAAAAAAGGACAATATCTACTCCTAGGAGTCCAAGGATAAAGTATCAGAAAATGGAAAAACTTGGGTTAAGTGCAAGTGCTGTAGCGTTATTCTGCATGTGACCACACTGAGCGTTGTTTTTATACCCCCGCCCACCCAGAGGATGTATACAGATATACCAGGAATTCCATCCTTCCTTCCATCCTTCTGAGATTTTTGTCCATCCCATTCCTATAACACTACTCACCTGATTCTTTTCATGTTTTCACACATGTTCTATACCACTAGGAGAGGTGCAGTGCACAATTTGATGACTGAATTTCAATTTTTAGATTGGATTCGTTTTTGAAAAGTTTGAAAGCTAACACTCAAAAAAAATGAATCCCTGGGCAGGTAGGGTATCAGTGAGCAGGAGGGACAAAGTATTGTTTGACCAGGTGGGGGTAGTAACCTCTGCCTACTTATACACTTTTTCTTTTTCTTTTTTTTAATCTTTTTTCTTTTTTTTTTTTTAATTCTCTTTTATTGAAAGAATTCAGATTTTTTTTCATACATTGAAAAAACAAACTATACACATCCAGAGAGTGGGTGTGAAAAAACAAAACAAAAACATTTACAGCAGCTCATCATGGTCCTGGCATACAGGATCTCAAGGTAAAGAATCAATGTATTAATAAAGATAAATAAAAACACAAAAACATATTTCCTTCAGAGGATTTTGGGTTCATATTCATGCATTCATCTCAGCAAAATCAGATCTCGAAGGCTTTATGTATCTCACCCATCCCTCCCAGTGTTGCACAAAAAAATCCATCTTCAAATTTACAGTGAAGGTTATTCTTTCCATCCTATAAATTCCCATGGTTATGTCTGTCCACTTATTTATTGTCGGTTCTTCTTGAGTCATCCATCATTTAGTTATTGCCTTTTTTCCTGCAGCTACTAATATGCTGAATAAGTATGTTTATGTTTTTGACCTGTGGCGAAATGTATCCCAAATACATGGTTTTGAAATCAAAAGGTAAGTAGGTATTAAGAATGATTTCTATGGCTTTATGTGTTTCTTTCCAATAGTGGTTAATTTTTGGGCATTCTCAGAATATGTGGAAATGATGTGCAGTGTGGCAGCTACAATTCCTCCAGCACTGTGAATTCCCATTTGTATAGTGTGACTTATGGCTAGGAGTAATAAAGAAACGAGTTACGTTTTTCCAACAGAATTCTTTCCATAAGTTAGACTTTGTACTTTTCCATTGAAATTGGCAGATGTTTTGCCATTCTTCGTCCGTTATTGTTAGGCCTCCCTCTTTCTCCCATTTATCTTTTATGTATCTTGTTGAGTGATTGTTAAAGTTATGGAGACTTTTGTAGAGTTGTGATATAATGTTTCTTTTCATATCTGATTTGTGTGCTTTTATGAATTGCTGGATGAAAGGTTTGCTGTCTTCTCTGATATTCTCCTTTTTGATGTTTTGGTTGTGATAGTTCCTAAATTGAAGATATCTATAGAAATCTTCTTTTTCCAAAGAGAACTTTTCTTTTAATATTTGAAAACTCATCATTTCATTTTTCTGTATGATACCACTTAATCCACAATTTAAATCTGGAGTCTAATTTATTTGGTAGAAAGTCAGAGTCATATTCGCACCAACTGAGAATTTAATATCGTTTTTTCTAATTTATATTCTTTTATTGTCCCTGTCCACATCTTTAAGACAGATTTTATCCATTGATTTTCTATTTTGTCTATGTAGTCCTTCAGGTTTTTATCAGGTAATAATGCCTGAATGGGGATGTCACATAGTATTTTACATTCGATGTATTTCCATTGTGCTTCATAGGATGGATTTACACCAACACAATAATGCTCTAAACCTGTGCTGAAACATAATATTTTTTTAGGGATGGTAGCCCCCATCCTCCATTTTCCTTTGGCAGTTGTAATGTTTTATATCGTATATGAGGTCTTTTTCCCTGCCATATGAACCATGCACTTTTTCATGTTCGCATCAGGTTCTGTGAGGTGGAGTTCCACGGTCCGCTTTCCGTGCAGGAGGACTGGATCAGACACCTCCAGCAGCACATCCTGAAGATGAACTACAATAAGCCTGCTGCGCCCAAAGCAGTGTCCGCAGACCCCCCTGCCTCAGCTGAAGACCCAGCCCCGGTCCAGGCCACCTCTGCTGCCCCAGCCTCCACCTCTACCTCCAGTACCACTTCTACGCCTCCCGCCCCCACTCCTACTACCCCTACTTCCACTCTCACCACGGCTCCCAACAGCCACTCCCCCGTGCCCCTGGCCAAGTGTGCTCCCACCAACACTGCCACAGAGATAGAGAATGTCTCGAGGAGCAGCCCGCCCTGACTCCAACTCCCATTCCCCCTCACCACCCAAGCGGTCTAAGCTCAACTCCTGCTGCTTTTTCTTATTTTGTTTCTCCTGCCTTTGCGATTTCTTTTTCATCCATCCATTCCTTTTTTTGTTGGCCTTCACAAAGTGTTGTTGAGGAGGAGTGTTTCCCCTCCAAAGAGCCCTCTGAGCCCCAAGCACCTTTGAAGCAGCTTTCCAGACTGTTACTAAGTCCTGTTACCATGGGAACGAAGCTCTCTGGCTTATCTGTGCACCGGGGATGGGTGATTGTGAGAACTATCCAAGGTTATGAGGAGAGATGAGCTAATGTTTTGTGTTTTTGCCTTGTTCATATTGAATGTCCAGTTGTTGACATGGACCTCTCCTCCCATTCAGGGGTTAAAACAGCCCTTATCAAACATAATCCTCCCTCTGCTTAGTATAGCTCTGCCCTCCCTTTTCCCCCTCAAAAGTGCGTTACTAACCTGCGAGACTTTGACCACTTCTACCAGCACTCCGGTAGCTCTGGTCTCAGCCTCTCAAGGTCCTGACTGAGATTAAAAGACACTCATAATCATACTAGTCTCATGGTTGAGACTTTAAACATGTGGTAACACTTTGTGTTAAAAATGGCACTTTTTAATGTTGACATCACTGAGCACTTACTTAAACACCCATTTATATGGGTGAAATTTGACTAATTGAGAATGGTTAAAGGAGCAAGAAGTGGAAGCACATCCAAAAAGGGAAGATCCCCAAGTTAACTTTAATGTGACACTGTCCCCAAATGATTAATTTTGCTTGAATGTAGCTTAAAGCACCTAATAAAACCTTATATGCACACTTTCATACACAATCAAACAAAAGGTATTAATCTTTTGACATCCACTGATTTCAGGGTCAGGGTTGGGAACGGATGAAGTGTAAGGGTGGTATGTGTGATATTTGAAAGGGAACATCTTCTAGTTTCAGTGTTTAATGTAGCTGAAACAATATCTGTTAAACATGACTGATACCTAACCCTAAACTGGGCCTCCAGTGACCCAGTGGATATTAAGAGGTTAATAAATCTTTGCTAGTTTTAGCTTACGTACTCTGCTGTTTTCAGCAGATAGAGCTGCTGTTTTGTAGAAGGTACAGTCGCTCTTTAATCTCCCTTTCTTTATTTGAGAACTGGGGCCATAGAAAATGTTCAAGGTTATGTATTTCACATGTTTAGATTTTCCACTCTGTGTTGCCATTTTTCTTCCTGCCTTTTTTTTCAGTGTAACCCAAATTATTATTTATTTATTGTTATGCATCTGAATGTGGTAAGCTAGATCGTTTTAAGGATAAAGTAGAACTTTGGAATGTTGGAAAATAGTTTTAACAGTGCACTTTTGTACTAGTGCACTGTGTGCGTGCATCTTAGTTTGTATGTTTGTGTACATACATGGCAAATGCTCATTTGTTTCCCATTTTGAAGAAAAGATGGAGGTAAAACTGCTCGATAGGAAGAAGTTTCCTTAGCTCAGAGTGTTGGAGCTTGTCTGTATTTAGTCTGATCAGGACTTATATGCATCCATCGTCGTGGTAGGATGTGCCAAAGAGTCTGTTTACTTCCGTGTCTTGCCTCCGTAAAAGCTGTTTACATTGGACCTGATGGTGGAGGAAACTCTCCACACTGAACAATGGACAAACAGTGAAACCAGCGGCGATCTGTACCGTGGAGAATGAAAAGAACTGCTGGAGTGGCTTCACGGGACTTCATGTCATTACTGTAGGCTTAGATTATTCCAATTGAACATGAACACAAACCAAACTTCAAGCAGAGCTCCTTGAGAAACATCAGCCCCTCAGTCCAAACACAGAAACATGTGACCTCGGGTGTACGAGAGGAGCGATCGGCGCCAGGCTCCTGAGGTTGGAGTCTGTCTCTTTCTACGTTGCTTCAGAGTGTGTTCATATCAAAACTTGAGCTGAAGCAATAACTCAAGGGTCCATATAGGCGGATGACCTTTTAAACTCTGTTCCAGTGTTGCCCATGTTTGAGACATGACTGTTCAATCCAAACAATACCCCAACCCCTTTTATGGAGTATAGATACATACTATATAACTACATGTACTTAAGAAACTGTTGATGCTAGTAGAGCTATCAGCAGTTCTATTAGCAAGGTAGTTAAAAAAAAAAAGTGATCTTAATTCCTCTATCGTGATTTGATTTCAACCTTTGATGCTATGTATTTTTTATTGCTCTGTGCATTTCTGTATTTGCAGTCCTGCAAGGTGAAACTTAGAGTATTTTTTATTTTTATCTGTTAGTCTCTCCAAGCTGAAACTCTGGTGCTGGTGAGAGTACAGCAGGTTGGAATCTGGCAAGTTGGTGAGTGACTAAATGCGAGACAAACATTTCATTGTGATTGTCACGTCCTGGTATCAAGGGACTCTAATAAACCAGGCCTTAAAGGGGACCACTTTGCACGGTGAGACATGATCCTCTCTCGGCATTCACTAAGTTAAACAGAGCCTGTTGCAGGTCTGTGGCTGCACAGACACCAGTGCATTAGAGGTCTCCCTTTTAAGATGACCTGAAATAGCCTCAGCCAGTGTAACTGGCTAGTATGCGTGTGTGAGTGTATGGGTATATAAAAAGATGCTGAGATGACAATGACTAAGAAGAAAAAGATGCTGTTGAGGAAATAACTGTGCTGTACACAAAAGGTTAAGTTTCAAGTGAATCAACTCCAGAACAAACAATAAATGTGATTTCAATTTCACACGTTGCATCTGCTTTTATTGCAGCACAACAGCACATCACCTTACTTTGCATTCCTGAGTTGTGATGAGTTTGTCCACTAGAGGGAGGTACAATACAAGTTTGTAACAGTTTGGTGGCCAATTAGCGCAGAAAATAACAAGTGATGTAAGAATTTTGTTGACCATACCATGGAAATGGACTGACCTAACCGCACCACATAAATGTACAAAACAAAACAGTTCACATAACTGAGAACAGTCATTTAGAGCAAAATGAAATAAATGCAGAATTTCATGCTGGACCTTGATAACAGCAGTCGGTGATAATCACACCACAAGAGCTATTTAGATGCTTCTCTGTAGCATTAAATAATATTACATTTTTGGGGGGAAACGTTGATGAGAATAGTTGAGGACAGTCTTTTCCAAACTTGGGGTCAGGATCCTTTTTTATTTTAATGAGTTGCAAACAAGAAGTAAAATGCATAAAAGTGCTTTGATATGTGATTTAATTTTTATAATTCCAGTTTTGCAATGTAACCTAGTATGGTCATATATAAAGTACATATTTGATTTCTACCAAAATAACTCCATTTGATGCCACATCATTCTTCACTTCTACTCCATTACTCAGAGGGAAATGTTTTTACTCTACTACATTTATTTGACAGTTACTTCATTTTTTTTATTTATTTTTTTGCATATGCGTACAAAAAATCTATGACTTTACACAGTACAATTATTACTAATCTACCCAGTAGTTTACAAATGATCTCAAATTGACTATATTAATGAAATACATTGAAATACCCTTTCATGTGTTTGATAGTGTTAACTACATAAATATAATATTCCACAATATTGTGACACATTGAAAATAAAAAAACATACTTCTTCAAATGATGCTACTAGTTACATTTCACAGAAAATACTTAAGTAATACTGAAGTAGCAGTTTTTGTTGTGCATTTGATTCTAGGAAACCCCTGTGTTTGGAAACAATAACATCTAAATAAATACTCTGCAAAATATACAGGGTTAAAAGTTCATTATCTAATTAAGTAATTGCAGAATTGCAATTTTCAAAATATTTTATTAGTATGTAATCACCTGAGAATAAGTCATTTGTTAACTTTATATATATATTCAGGGAGGGGAAGCCAAATTTACAATATTTTGAGGCTAATAACTGCCTTCACACGCTTCCTGAAACTTGCGCAAGTGTTCCTCAAATATTCGGGTGACAACTTCTCCCAGTCTTCTTTAATAGTATCTTCCAGACTTTCTCGTAAGAGTTTTGCTCATAGTCATTCTCTTCTTTACATTATAAACAGTCTTTATGGACACTCCAACTATTTTTGAAATCTCCTTTGGTGTGACGAGTGCATTCAGCAAATCACACACTCTTTGATGTTTGCTTTCCTGATTACTCATATGGGCAAAAGTTTCTGAAAAGGTATGGATAATAGTGTTAGGTATGATTATGACATCAATATATGTTTGGTTTCAAAACAATTGACGTAGTGCCTGCTGAGAAAAAACAACTAAATGTTCATTGTAAATTTTGCTTCCCCACCCTGTATGTGTGTATATACACTGAATAAAAATATAAACCCACCACTTTTGTTTTTGCTCCCATTTTTCATGAGCTGAACTCAAAGATCTAAAACTTTTTCTATGTACACAAAAGGCCTATTTCTCTCAAATATTGTTCATAAATTTGTCTAAATCTGTGTTAGTGAGCACTTCTCCTTTGTCCTTTGCTAAGATAATCCATCCACCTCACAGGTGTGGCATTTCAAGATACTGATTAGACAGCAGGATTATTGCACAGGTGTGACTTAGGCTGGCCACAATAAAGGGCCAATCTAAAATGTGCAGTTTTACTGTATTGGGTGGTCCAGGGGGGTCAGAAAACCAGTCAGTATTTGGTGTGACCACCATTTTCCTCGCACAGTCTTCTTCATGAATTCTCTGAAACAGCTTTGGAGATGGCTTATGGTTGAGAAATGAACATTCAATTCACAGGCAAAAGCTCTGGTAGAGATTCCTGAAGTCAGCATGCCAATTGTATATTCCCTCAAAACTTGTGACATCTGTGGTATTGTGCTGTGTGATAAAACTGCACATTTTGGAGTGGCCTTTTATTGTGGCCAGCCTAAGGCACACCTGTGCAAAAATCATGCTGTCTAATCAGCATCTTGATATGCCACACCTGTGAGGTGGATGGATTATCTCAGCAAAGAAGAAGTGTTCACTAACACAAATTTAGACAGATTTGTGAACAATATTTGAGAGAAATAAACCTTGTGTGTACACAGTAAAAGTTTTAGATCTTTGAGTTCAGCTCATGAAAAAT
The DNA here is from genome assembly GCF_902148855.1 of Sphaeramia orbicularis. Taxonomy (NCBI): domain Eukaryota; kingdom Metazoa; phylum Chordata; class Actinopteri; order Kurtiformes; family Apogonidae; genus Sphaeramia; species Sphaeramia orbicularis. The sequence goes on from NC_043964.1 coordinate 44,663,025, forward strand.
GGGAGCAAAAACAAAAGTGGTGCGTTTATATTTTTGTTCAGTGTATATACATATGTGTATATATATATATATATGTATATATATATATATATATATATATATATATATATATATAGATAGATAGATAGATAGATAGAGGATAGATATATAGATATAGATATAGATATAGATATATAGATATAGATATAGATATATAGATATAGATATATTAGATTTAGATTTAATTTATTGGTCCCCGTGGGGAAATTCGTCTTCACTGACTGAAACATTACAAGAAAAAGACATTACATAACATACAAGAAAAAGATAACATAGCATTACAAGAAAAAGACAGCAACATTATATGACACAGACAACAAGACAATAGTAGGGGCAGACATAACAAAAAGAGACATTGATGGAGTGACAGGTAGCAGCCTGGTCAGCCTGTCAGTGGGGCCTAGTGTTTAGGGCGGCTATGGCTGCGAGGATCAGGCTTTTCCCAAGACGGGCCCTCCTGAATTTTAATGTCCTGTACCTGCATCCTGAGGGTAGTGGGATGAAGTAGCGGTGTAATGGGTGCGTGATGTCCTGGACTATTGTGTTTGCCATACAGGTGATGGATCTGTTATTTAGTTCTGTGAGATTGGGTGTGGGGAGGCCGATGATTTTAGCAGCTGTATTTGTGATGCGTGTGAATTTTTTTCATTTCATTTCATTTATTAAGATCCCCATTAGCAACTGATGATTCAGTTGCTATTCTTCCTGGGGTCTCCTCTACATTACATTACAATTTTAAATTTTAACAATCTTACACCATTCACACCCACACACACACACAAACAAACAGGACATATACAACAGCCCAATGCAATTAAAATAAACAAACAAAATAAGTACTATACATTCGTACTTCTTCACCAAATAATAGCTGTCTGATACAAATGAGACAAACAAAATAAATACTATACATTTATACTCCTACACGAAACAATAGCTTTCTGATACAAATCATGAAACATCTTTCAATATTAGCAATACTCATTCCATTTCATGCCTGTTGTGTAAACAAAAAAAGTTTTACTTTCTTTTGAAAACATTTCCTATTATTTTCTGATAACAAAAACCCTGGCAATCCATTCCATGCAACCATTGCTCGATAAAAAACAGTTCTCTGTAACTGATTTGTTCTGCCTAAAGGCAGAGCACACCGTGTTTCAGTAGTTTGTCTTGTGCAATAATTATGTTGATCAGCAAAAAATGACAGTTTTCTATGAATAATTTCTGGAGTTTGTGTTGCGATAATGTTACAAATAAATGATAAAGAATATTTCAATCTAGATTTTACAGTTAACCATGTCAAACTGTTGTGTATTGTGGTTATATTAGTTCTGTATGGGCAACCCAAAACAATTCGTGCCGCTTTATTCTGTGCGACTTGCAATTTGTGTAAATTATTTTCATTAGTATTTGACCAAACAACTGAGGCATAATCCACATGAGATAGTACTAATGACTGAACTAATAGCTTGGTCAACCATTGAGGAATACATTTCTTACAGTGTTTTATTATTCCTATACTCCGACCCATTTTTTGCAATATATTATTTATTTGACCATTCCACGACAATGTACCATCCATCCATCCATCCATCCATCCATCCATCAATTTGGCTCTGTTAGTGACGGAAAGCATGGTGTAAAAACATGTGGAGCAGTACAGGAGGATGGGTTGGATGATACTTTTGTAAAGTAACAACAGGAGGTGGGGTGCAACATGTAATCCTTTAAGTTTGCGGATGGCTGACAGTCTTTGTTGGCTCCTTTTTTGAATGTCCGTTTGTATATATATATATATATATATATATATATATATATATATATATATATATATATATATATATATATATATATATACATATATATATATATATATATATATATATATATATATATATGTGTGTGTGTGTGTGTGTGTGTGTGTACATATAGGTTATATTTGAACTCATCTCACTCAGGAAGCTACTAGGTTGTGCCAAACACAGGAACTAGAAGATATCTTATTTGAAATGAATCATGGTCCCACACTTTTTTGTGTTATGTCCCTAATCCCAACCCTGAATTTGAATGCAGATTACATTAAAAAGGTAAAATGAATGAGTGTGAACCAGACTTCTTATCCTCTCAACAAATAATACAAAATTGACTCTAACAAAGACTTTTGTTTCCATGTTTTTAGCAGCCACTTTAGAGGAGGGTGAGGTGAAGGTCATTCATGTCATTGTAATTTTCAACATCACCACTAGATGTCACTGAATCTCACACTGAACATTTTAACTAGAAAACCAGCAAGATGCTCTAAAAAATAATATCTCTAACATTTTCACATCACTTCATCCATTAAATTAAATTACATAAACCATCAAAAGTGCTAAAAGTGTACCCTGAGGTATACCTGTGTTTAGAGAAGTCATCACTGACATAATTCTTTACACACATGAAGTTTGTGATTTCTACTCTCAATCAGTGCAGAACAAACAGCTCTACGATAGCTTCCTGCTTTCAAAGACGGACATTTATCTGATGTTCAAGGGTGTTTTTGTCACTAATGAGGACTTAACAAATCCTTCTGCTTAGACACAGATCGGTTCCTTATGTGTAACTGCATTTCATGTCAACCATGGTGCAGGCAAAGTTGACCTGAAAGTTAAAAGATCCAGTGTGTAGGATTTAGGCGAACGTCGGATGATGTAATCGCAGAAGTGGAAAATGTCATTGATAACTATGCTTACAGTAACGTGTAATCAGGCAAAATCAAATTAAGAACTGTTGTGTTTTTGCCTCCTTAGAATGAGCCTGCAGATGGAGGAGTCTCTGAATGCTCTTCCTCCTTTTACAGTTCATAGAATCCATCTTTAAGGTAGCATGCATGCCCTGTTAACTACAAAGCCCAAGATGGAAAAAAAAAACACTGACTTTTGTGTTTTATTACAGCTACCCTTAGGGAGTGTGGTTGAAGGGCATTCAGTTGATTCAGATAGACAAATTCACCACAAGATGCAATTAAATGTTACACACAGAACCTTTACTGCGTGAGAATAAATGTTCTTTCCCTGACAGACTTTAGGGACTTTAACGATATGTATGTACTCTCCAGTTCTTATTTCTCTGACTCACATTTAGGTACAAGATTCTGATCATTAACGGTGGTCTGCTCAGTATTTTAAGCTTGAAAACAAATGTCCATAATTTATATGTAAATTATATTCTTATAAATATAAATTATATTTAGAATGTATAAGATGTCTTTGCCAGGGCTCTATTTATTTGTCAGTGGACAACAATGATATGGTCTTTCTTTTCATTTCAGAATTTGTGTGTGCACATGATTCCTGTGACTCCCTGGGAAACCAGCGGGCTCCTGAAATGCCTCAAACCCATTGTTTTACTTAAACGTGATGCTCTTATGTTCCTTTTAGTGGACAAAGCTGTGTTGAGTTCCTGCAAATATCTGTGTCACATTCAATTCCTGCTGTGATGGGTAGAAACAACAGTACTGGACACTTCATGAGAACTGAGTTCAAGACCTGAACTGGAGACACACTGGGTTTACTGATGCAGCATTCATGTACTAAATCTAACTGTTGCCTCTGGGACAAATTCCTCAAAAAATAAATAACTCAGTTCATTCACAACAGTAGCCATAACACAATCCTGTCCTAACACATATATGCAATTATATGTAAAATTTTAACTGAACATCATGTGGACAGTATTTCTGTGGTTATCTCTTTTTAATTTGGCTCTACTGCTGCTTAAGGGAATGAAGTGACAGCACCTGCATCAGTGTCCAAAACAGCTCCCATCAGATGGATTCCTTGGGGAGAAAAGCCCTGGAACAGTTTCATACTCAAATAAAAAGGGGTCATTCTTCACACTGTCATTTTTTGTTTAGTTTGGACTTAAACAAGAAGAGGAAAAATCACACCATGCTATTGATGCTGTAGATGTTGCAACATCGGTCTGACCGCCTGCCAATACACAAACACCTTAGTATGTGAATGTGAAGTGGAATAATAATAAAGTAACTAAAAGTAAAAAGAGGAGGCACACATGTGACCTGAAGTAGCTCTTTTGGATTCTAATACAAAGACACAGTTCTAAGTTTTCAGAATTGTGTTAAAGTGGAATGTGAAGACACGTTTTAGCCACCCATTAATCTGCTGATCTTCTGCGTCAGTGTAAACATTCAGAAATAGCACCAACATAATGCATAAACAACATACTCCCTAAAGTACAGGGAGCAGCCACTGTTTAAGGAAATTTTTATCACTTCATCCTTAATTCTTCAAGGTCACCAGTTGACGGCTGCAGACATTTTCTAAATTTTTTCAGTGGGAAAAATATGATTCAGAACATGAACTTGAATATGAAAGTGAGGAATCTGTAAACCAAAAGATGCATCAAGTGTTTATCAGAAGATGTTCCACTGGAAATGGAGGAGGTGGATGTCCCAAAAGTGTGACAGTAACTTGCTCCAGTTGTTTCCTGAAAATCCACAGTCTTTTATCACATAACCTGCAGGCAGCTTGGATTATCACATATTACCTTGGATGTGCAAAGCATGTCAGGCCGGTTGGCCTGGCATCTGAGTGGTACAGTGGTACATCTGAGTGGTTGTTGTTTCCTTGTGACTGTTATGTGTTTTATTCATCAGTTAACACAATCTGTCATATTACTAGGCATGCTTTTACCCTATATCGGAATATCTGGGAGGATAAGTCAACTGAGTCAAATGTTAGCTATGTCAGAATTAACTTAACATTCTGGTATGAGTGAATTTTCATCTACAACAATTAGCATCACTGTAACTGGTACTGCTTCTGATTAATATATGTCTGAACAACATAAAAAAAGAGAATTTTGCTCTTGCCTGCAGAGAATTTTAAGATGTAAGGACTTGGGAAAAAAAAATATAGAAAAATTCTATGAAGTCTTACCTTGCTCCACTTTAAATTGGATAATAATTGTTGAAAAAATTAGTGTTTTACATATATTTTTCTTAGGATAATACTGAACGTTTACAAAATTGTCCCAAATTTCACACTTTTCCAGTGATGGCTCTCATTGATTTTGGAGGCTAGAAACACAGCACAGTAATCACCTGGTTGGTCAAATAAAGGTGTCAATTGAAAGATCAGAGTTTCATGCTGTTTTTCCAAGCACAGTGTGGCTCGTGGCCGCTGACTAACTGATGTTTTCTTTAGATAAGTGGAAAATAATGCACATGTGATGCAAAATACAATATATTGCAACAGTGGACTTAAAGAAGAAGCAGTTGGTGTAATAATAATAATAATAATAATAATAATAATAATAATAATAATAATGGATTAGATTTATACAGCACTTTTCTATGAACGCATACCCAAAACGCGTACAGAAGATCCATTATTCATTCACTCTCACTTTCTCCCTCTGGTGGTGGTAAACTACATTGTAGCCACAGCTTCCCTGGGGCAGACTGACAGAAGTGTGGCTGCCAATCCATGTCCGACCACCACCAAACATTCATGGTGTGGATTAATTATTTCACTGGAGTAGATTTATTGGACCTTTGACCAAATTATAGCATTGTTTCTGTCAGACTTCTGTGTTTTTTAGTGAACTATTAGCTTCATTGGTTAGTTGTATTTGTTTGTTTGTCGGTAGTCTGCAAACAAATATTTATATACTTATATATACTTATATATACTTAAATACTGTTGCTATGCTTGAATGATGAAGTGGCATACATTGTTGAACTCTCAAGAAATTAAGCTTTTCAATTATGTATAATATGTGTGATTACTCAAAATCAGTGTAGTTTAAAAGAGAAATTCAATTATCTTTAGGCAATGGCTACTGCCACAGTTCTGTGACACAAAATATCAGTTTGTCTATTGCCACAGAACCAATCAAATGTTGGCATTTGTACTTTGACAATAAGCAGCAACAACATTTTATTGCCATAGACCCAATCATGGATACTGTTACATGAACTCATTAGCCTCTTGTTACCACAGTACTGTGGTGATATATGGCGCGTACACCCTGTACACACAACAAGGAAATTATGTCAATCCGCAAAAGTTTAATATCATTTTGGCCTTTTGTCCACATGACACCAGCGTTGTTGGTGCCCTGAAACAGTATTTTTGAAGAATAGGTCAAATCTCCATGCCACCCTTGCATTGTCGTATGGATAGGCAAAACATCACTTTTTGAAAACGATGATATCATAGTAACACCAGAGAAAGAAAAACCTCAAGCGTAACCTTATGTCGTGTATCCTGCAATGCAGTCTGTGTTTGTGTACAGTGCCACATATAGGGTATTACATCATTTTAACCCAGTTTTCCAGTTTCCACCTGGATGCAGATATTTCCTGAAACAATACATGTATGGACATGCAACTTTTAGAATCCGCAAAAGAAAAATACCATGAGCATTGTCATCTGGGCATAGCCTCGGGTAACTGGTACCCTAGCCTTTTCCTGTAACCAGGCACATTGCATGTGCAATGCTAATTGCCATCAGTACTGTGGCAGCATTTTAATGTGGAAAAGGTTTTTCCATTTCCTCGATGATATGCGTCCCAAAATCCAAAAATATGCATTAAATACATTTATGGGTGCACACCTTGTGACATTCCAAGATATGGAATTAACAATTCCTGCAGGATATTTATATTGATCATTACCTGAAGTCTCATCTGCTGTTTAACAGTTTTAACAGTGGGTAATGACACAGAGAACAAAACACTGTCACCAAAATGAGAATTAGTAATGTCATAAAAACATAGAAATCTTTGCAGTTCAATAATGGTCCAGGAAAAACTGGATTAGAGGCAATAAAGGTCCTCCAAAGGTCAGTCAGCTCTGATTATTCATTCTGTCCTTTTTTGGTTTGAGAGTGAAGGATAATCCGACCGTTAAAATTTTTTCTGTTTGCACGCAAACCAGTGATCAAAATCCAGGGGATTAAGTATCTGGTCTGTGAGACCCAAATATTTAATACATTAATCAGTATCAAGATACACTCTGGACCTCTTTCAATCTTGATCCTTACACATTTGTTTCAAATCTTCACAGAGGCTAATTCAGAGGGGAACTGAGGCTGGAAACAGGAAAGGTTCATTTCTGCCTTTGGAGATTAGATCCTCACATTCCCTGAAGCGCAACATAAGAGACACAGCTAGACCCATTGTTTGGTAAATTACACACAACCCAAAAATACTCCCAAACTTAATCAAATTGAGTTTTTCTGACACTTTTGTTAAAAATATTTCACAGTAAACAAATAAAATCAGAACAATAGTTATGAAATGTCACCTAAAGCTCGTAACAGGTTCCTATTATATTAATTCTTAGTCTCTGAAAACACAGAAGACATAAATCCGCACTTGTTTTAGAAAATGTGTCCCTTTTGTTGAGAATCGGTTAATTTTATGTGTCTGTTAAATTCTCACCCATGAAGCTATGAGCAGCAAATCAACAAATGAATGTAACAGCCAGTGATGAATGGAAGGTGTTGTTGAGTGGCTGTTTAGACCACCCTGAATGTCTACTGGACTTAAAGTTTTATGTATCAAGTCAGAACACACACTGGATTCCAACATGAGTTCAGCTCCAACAAAGAAAACATAGTTTCCTACATTGGGGAAATCCTTCCCAGTGAAACCCACGGCATCCTTCATTTATCAGATGTATTTCACTGCACGGTTTGAGTAACTCATAAAGACCTAACCATCTGCTGCTGATTAAAAGCATCTACTGATATAAAATGTTTAATAAATATTGACTCACTAATCCTATCAATACCTGTAAATAATTGAGATAAAATTTAGTTCCTTAGCTTTTCACTGGTATTGGATATAACCCATTTGGATGTTCAGGGCTCCATAGTGAACACTGAAACACCATCGTCTTCTACAACATTGATCAATCATCAATAACTCCCATGTAGTTTGACAGTTGACAGTGGATGGAGACACTTGTTTTTATGTTCAATTAATGCTATTTTGAGAAAAGGTAGTTTTTTCCTTTTTTTTTTTTTTTTTGAATTTGACCAAATAACCATTAAATTTACTCTGAGCTTTTATGAACATCTACATGGTCAGTAAATACATTATAGGATAATACTTGATTTTCACCTAAAAATGCAAAATGCAAAATGCAGATGATAATGTTATGATAAATGGTGATAGATAGCTTGTGAAAGACAAAAAAAAATCACTGACAAATAGTCATGGGTCTTACACATGGGTTAACACATTTATCATTACCACCCCACCCCCCACCCCCCTTGAGCAGAGGCTTTCTAACGTTCATTGCACCACTAACTGATTTGATTCTTATTGTTTAACTACCCATGGAAAAAAATAAAATCTGGACTGAAGTTTAGTCTGTTGTGTTATTATGTAACATTGCAACACTGAATTCATCAATACAACCCATGAAGTTTGACAAATGATAGTGGTAAATGATTCTTTTAATGTTCAGTTAATGATATGTTTTCCTGAAAAAGTTACTTTTACTTCAACGTTCTATATTTTTATATAATAGCCTTTGAATTTCCTCTGAGCTTTTACGAACATCAACACGATCAGTAAATTAAATATAGGAAAATACCTGATATTTGCTGAAAAATGCAAAATGCTGAGGGTAATGTTATTCCATCAGTTAAATGTGTTACATCTGAAGAAAAATTAAATTGGCAGTCACCACAAAAATAGATCTAGGTTTGCTCTAGGTTCTTTTCTCTCTTCACTTACTGTAAAGTAATTTTCAGCATCTAATGTCTGGATACCAAAGTCTTGTGTCAACGTTTTGAAAATAGACTTAGAGGAAAGATAAGGTTATAATTCACTAGAATTCGCAACGACCTCACATTAAGTGAAGCTATTTGCAGTGAACTATAACTAGACCAACGGACACCATATCTATTTTTAGTCTTTGCCCGGTGCTCAGGCCTGGTCCATCACCATCTGATTTAACAGAGTCAGAGGATATGGAGACACTGAATAGAGTCTGGCAGCGATCCCTGTGATGCCTTCAGGATATCAGTCATCATTAGGAGCTGTGTGAGGCACTGCCAGCAGATTTCTAGACATGACTCGTCTGGCCTGATCTACTAAAGACTGACAGCTCCTTCAGGTCACAGAGAAAAAACAAAAACAGAAAAAAGAAAATACCCTCCCATCTCCCACATTCGCATTTATCTGACAGTTCATGAGAGCTGATATGATAAAAGATATTCATTTGCGTTTGGGAACTGAATTAAAGAAGTTAACTTCTTAGTAGAGCCATCTGTCTGTTAGCTTAACTCATTTCCAAGATAAGTTTTGCTTTTGGGAAATATTTTACACAAGTTCATTTTTCGTACAGCAAGCTACCTGGCTGGGTTTCTGGGGAAAAAGTTTCAAAACTGATAGCTCAAGTTTATGGTTAATGGTCCTTCTCAATACTAATTTATGCATGTTGCATATTTATCCAGAAGGATTTTATTTTAGCATTTCTGAGCGTAAACGTTCCATACTCCATATTTGTCTCCTAAGCTAAACAATGCATGGTAATCTGCAGACTACCACAATAGCTGAATTTTTAAATTTTCTTCTTTTGGAAAATCAATGTTACACCACTTGACAAATTTTGTAATATATTTTCTATACCTCTATATAGTGAAACAGTGAAATATTCATTCATTCATTCATAATTCTTATTTAAACTTGGAGATATATTGAGGAAGCAATCTCAGTTACAATATAGCCGAGACAAATATTTGAAATATACAATGGACATATCACAAATACCAAAAAGTAAAAGTGACGACGACGAAGACAAATTAAAAACAGAGAAGTCTACTTAAAAACAGGAGCAGCTGGAGGTACAAAAAGAAGGAATAATGGTTTTAAAATACAAAATATTTGAAATATACAATGCACATATCAGAAGTACCAAAAAGTGACAAAGATGAACCATAAACAAAGACATCTACTTCAAAACAGGAGCAGCTGGAAGTAAAATAAGAAGTGATTAAGGATTTAAATTGTCCTAATGATAAAAGTGTGATAAGATGGTTGGGGCGGAGTAGGCCCCTTTTTCAGGAGTTTCATGCCCAACCCGGCCCACTTTTTCCATGGAGGAGGAATTTGAATAAATGAAACAGCAGCTAGCTCTTACAATGACTTTTTATTGGCTATAAGCTGAGGTATATGTCAGTTAGTTAACAGATAACCCTTCACTTTAACAATATGTTTAATTCAAATTTAAATCAGATAAAGATTTATAGGGTAAAAAATCTGATAAAGATGAAAACGTGTTTGCCTTTGATCAGGAGCAATAAGTTGAAATTAAAATAATTTAAAATTGCATTTTTCTTCCCAACAGAGGTGCTCTATTGTTAGGTAGTGGCAGATTCAGAAAAAATGAGGGGGGGTATATGTACATACATATATGACATCCTTCTGTAAATTGTGAAAGGACTGCTTGCTTTGTTTACAGAACATACTGTGCACTACAGTCATATTTCACAACACAATATACACTTTAATCTTAATTAACCCTGAAGCTTAAATATAAACATCAGAGCACGAAAAGTACCAAGACAATCAGATAGGTCAGCCTTTGGCCGTCTGAGATTTAGCACAACAGGTAGCAGATTCAGACAGCAAAATGAAAGACTGGGGTTTGAATCCCAGCAATTTTTTCTTCAGATTTTCCAACAGGGGGGGCGGCACCAGCAAATCTGCCGGGTTTACACTAAACTCTTCACTAGCTTCATTGTCTTTAACCTGGCCTTTTCGGCTCCACCTGGCTTCTTCCTGGCCTCCGTCACCACCGACTGACTTGTGCTACTGCTCCAGAAAAGACGACTCGTGGGCCAAACCAACTTAAACATTTGGGAAGGAAGAATTCCCTTAGATGGTAGAACCCATCAAATCTACTGTGATGTAGGGGCTGCACTGTAAAATGAATGGAGAATGAATGCATAATTGAATGGAGAATGAATGCAGGAAGAAGATTAGAGAAGTGACAGATAAGTGTCAAAATTAATTTTCCCACCCAACCAGCCCAAAGTCCATATTGATATGAGCCTGCCCATCGGGAATCCTACCGACTCTCCCAATTAGCCACTCTACCATTGGATGGTTTTGGCGAGTGTTCCAGGTTTCAGGTGCACAGTAAGAAAAATTGGACTATCCCAGTTCAGTACGTACTAAAGGAACCTGCAGTGAGCCAGTCCTTTGAGCCAGTGTGATATCGACTTGCATTAAAAGATACTAAAGAATTAGTATAAGATGATGAAAGACCAGTGAGGGCTTTAAAAACAAATAAGATCCAATGTCTATCACGCCTGTTGGATAGAGAGGGCCATTCAATTTTAGAGTGCAGGTCACAATGGTGAATATTGTAACTGTCATTTGTAATAAATCTCAGGGCTGAATGATAAACAGCTGGTACATGCCTGTATAAAATGTCTTAATAACCCCCCCCCCCCCCCCCCCCCCCCCCCTTTTTTTTTTTTTGGTGCTGAGTGTCTTCTTTTTAATTTTATTTCCTTTCTTTCTTTATGTATTTTTGTCCAAATGTAATAAGGAGACAATAAAATGAACTACCTGTTAGCTCACTCACAAAATACGTAGCCTGCTTGGCTAACTCTGTCCATATTTAGCTAATATTAGCTGCTGGTTCCAACTTTTAATTTGCCTAACACATGCTGTATCTAGTCCTCATAAAGAAAATGGATTTTCCACAATGTCTTTTTCTGACAGCATGTGGGAATAAACCATACTCATACTCAGTGTCAGACTGTAAGTTGTTATCTATGAATTTATAGCATACACAGCCTCCTCTGCCTGGTGTCAGGGCAACTGTTTATTCTGGCCCTGATGCTGTGTCTGACTGCTGCTGAAAACACCACTTTTGCTCATGGAGAAACACACTACTGTGAAATGTTTGTCTTTTACAGCCCTTGGGAGTAGATGTGTTTATAATGGAAATTTTGGAGTCCTAAACAGGCTCGACTAAGAAAACAGACGGGCCAAGCTCCCCTCACGTTGTCCGGATTTTCATGTATACAAAGCAGGATGCAATTTGTTCTGCAGCCAGGGACAGTGCAGGTACTGTGGTTTTGTTGCAGCTTCCCAGGAGACACAGACGGAAATTGCTTTTAAAATCAAAACTTTGAGAAACTACTGACATTTGACAATGAACTTCCGATGAATAGTGAAACAGAATAAATCAAATTCGCTAGCATAGATTAGTCTCTCTCTCACACACACACACACACACACACGCACACACACACACACACACAGTTTTGAAGTGTTAATGGGGTAAAATAACTGACGATTTAATATTATAAATGAATTCTAAATACAGATTATGTAATTATTGTTGCTAGCATGGGATAATTGGCTCATTAGCACAATTTCAATATTAGCTGTTTTAGTCATATATATTCACACTATGTCATTTCATTCTAATACAATAGCCACAATGTCAAGCATTAACATTAGGGCTATCACATTACATAAAATTATGGATTTCTATGAATTTGAACATTATTGGAAACATTTGATGTACAGAGGTGAAGTGCCAGCTCTTGCCCATTGCCTCATGAGACCTAACTTTGGAAAAAAGATGAACAGCAGTCAATGGCAACAGACAAGTAATGTTTTGAGAATTTTAGGATTGTGCCACCGTTTACAGCTTGTGATAAAGACTGTGTACAATACATGTCATCAACACCAAACTGGCTATTACATCTGCAGAGTTCACATATTTCTTCAATAGCTAGGTGAAACAGTAAGAGCTGAGGTGAAAATCACTATAAGTCTGGTTCTGTTGAAGCTGCTGTGAAGGGACTGTGGAGACAGAAAATCACAATGACATATCCACAACTTTCAGGTGTGTTGTCTTTGTATTCCAAGCCTGATACTTCAACAGTTTAACAATCTCTGACTTTTTTTGCTTGTATAATTATTCCTCAAACTGAAACATGTCTTGATGCATAATTCACATGTGATCATAAAATCACTTCTCTCTCTCTGTTGACTGTAAGTTTTTTTTTCCAAAATGGTGCACAACTTGAATGGATCTATCTCCACCTCTCCATAATGTAACAACACTATCAACTTATTTTGCAACATAAGACTAGTCATTTTGGATATTTTACAATATAAACTGGACCAACTACAACTTTAAATTGGTAGAGAGAAAGTCATGTTGTCAGATCTCTCATTTGTAGCCTCTTACAGGCTCAAGGCAGTACATGAAATAAATGACATTCCCCTTTACTAAAGGTCAGTGGGTTGGAACCCGGTTACTGTGGTAACAACTACCATCTGGAGAAGTGAATGCTGATCACCTATTAAGATGCAAAATGTGCAATATCTAGAGGAGGGTGACAGAGGAAATGCATTAGCATCTCACCGTCTGCTTTTTAATGGCTCTGCTAATGTCGTTTGTTCCTCAGAAGCATTTGTGAGACTTTCTCATAAGTCTCTGAGTCACTGTACGGCCCTAACTTCCATTTTAATGCTGGGTTAGTCAGCTAGACACAGCTGATTTATGTCACCTCCCAAGCACCAAGTGACAGGTTTTTGGATTAGTAACTGGAAGGAGGAAATCATGTCCTCAGCTGCATTTTTGCTCAGCTACACTTGCAGAGCTATTATGTACTCTTTTACTGCTTTGTCTGCCTTCGCCAGTTGGCTGTCCTAATAACTTAAAATTGCAATACGGAATAATTTTGTTTTCAGACACATTCCTCTTATTTATTCCCATGTCTACACACAGTAATCACTTTTGACCATGTGCAGTGCAAGTGCAAGTTACACATTATAACACATTGTTACACAATGTAAAGAATAAATCATATTCCATGCAACCTAAAACTCTGGATTTCTGATTTCTGGAGTTATCAGATTATTCAAGTGGTCCTGTAATCATCATAATCTGATCTGCTTTATCAGATAAAAGCAGTAATATGTTTATGAGAAATCAGATTAACAGGTATAGGTGTGTTAATCTGCACATGTAAAAAAAAACTATCGTGGAAAATCTAACTGATGTAGTTAAACATGAGCAGAAGATAATAAAATGAAGTTTGAAGCCTCCATCACTACATACATACATACTCTCAAGAAATTTGATAATGGACTGAAATATTTAAACCAAGGTTTTTCAAGTATTACATTTCTGAAGTGCATGTAAATGCATCAGATCGGATTATTAAAATTTTTGTCTTACTCCAGTTATCTAATTTTTATGATCGTGTAAATTGGCTCAATGTCACAATCATTTCAAGAGAAGAGGTAACAATATTTCATTCTAACTTTATTGGCAACAATGTATGTGAAAGACTTTATATGTCACCTGTCACTGACAAAACAGTCCAAGAGACCATCTCTAGTCTGAGTTCAGCCACGTTGCCTCAACAAGTTGCCCACTAGATTTCTAAAAAATCTGTGCTGAGCAGTTTGCTTGTCATGCCTGCAGCCAGACGTTAGTCTGGTTTTGTCTGTCTTTTATGTTTGTTTGTCACTTCCTGTTTTATTTTGTTAAGTTTTCCCTCATGTGTCTTGTCTGTCGTCTTTACTTCCTGTTCCCTGATCGTTCTCACCTTTTACCTGATTACCTGTCTCCGCCCTGATTTGCTCCACCTGTGTCTAGTTGTCTTCCCTCCCTTTTGTGTATTTAAACCCTGTCTCTTCCCCCTGTCAGTCGCCAGTTTGTTACTCTTGAAGTACTTACCAGCGTTCTGATCTTGTCTGTCTGTTTTTGGATTCCTGTTTTTTGACCCGTTTTTGCTTACCCGGTTTTGTCTACTGCCTGCTCCCTGTCGGTTCTTCTGCCTCATCTGATTCCCGGTTCTGATCGCCTTGCCTGACCTTTGGTACGTGAGTTATTTGCCTTACCCTTATGTCCTGTCGCCTGACTAATATCTTGCCTGTGTATGACCTGTTTCCGTCCCTGACCTCCCTTTGCTTTTCCCCAGTCGGGAAAAAGACCCCGCTAACCACACGGGGAGACGGGTTGTCGTTCTTGGTCCAGAGGACTGATTCGAAGAGGAAATTACCACCTATTATCCTCAAGATTTTGTCATTAATATTTTTCCTACACCTGTGTGTGACAAATAAATCTTTTGAACTTTACATCTTGCCTCTGAGTTCTGCTTTTGGATTCTGTGCCTGTACTAGCGCCATTACAGTACAAACTGGCCACAAAATGAATCCAGCAGAGCTCACTCAGGTCAAGGAGGCTATTCAGTCACAGGGGCACAGGCTGGGTGGACATGATCAGGCTCTCCATACCTTACTCGATAAAATGAACCAGTTAACCACACAGGTCGCCCTACTCTCCAGTACCCAGGCTGCGGCGGTAGCCGCGTCAGGCGAGAACCGGGCCGCCAGTCCACCAGTGAGAGACTCGGCTGAGCCTCACATTCCGGCACCGTCCAAGTACTCAAGTAATCCCGATACTTGTCGAGATTTTTTCACTCAGCTCCAGCTCATTTTTGATTCTCAGCCCGTTCGTTTTTCCAAAGACTGTTAAAATAGCCTATGTGGCCAGTCTGTTAGAGGGACCCCCTCTGAGTTATTTCAACGCTCTTTTTGAGCAGAATTCCCCAGCGGTTCAGTCATTTCCCTCCCTAGTGGCTGAACTTAAAAGGGTCTATGACCACCCGGTTCGGGGACAATTCGCTGGGCATCAGCTGATGAGGCTGAGACAGGGAGATCAGTCAATCAGGCAGTATGTTAGTGCTTTTCGTTCACTAGCGGTGGAGTCAGGGTGGAACAACCAGGCCCTGATCACTGCTTTTTTGACCGGGCTAAGCCGTTCCGTGGGCCGAGAGATGGCGCTCCGTCAACAGCTCCACTCCCTTGACGACGTCATCGCTGAGGCCATCTGGGTCGCTGATCAGGAGTCAGTATGGCAGACAGAGGAGTCTGTGGTTCACTCTCCATCCAGCAAGGGGTTCGGTCGGGAGGCGGTACGTACCCCTGTCGCTGAGACGGGCGGGGGTAAGGAGGAGCCTATGCAACTGGGCCGAACCCACATCTCTGCTGAAGAACGCCGACGTCGCCTAACCGAGGGTCTGTGTCTGTACTGTGGGCAAGGAGGACATAGAGTAAGCAATTGTCCTCTTAAGCCTGAGGGCAAGACAGGTGAGGGGTCGCTGTTGAGCAGAACGGTATGTTTATCCACTGTTTCCCGTCCGTTTCCTGTGGTTCTCCTCTGCTCTGATTCTTTGTCTCTCCAGCACCCCGTTCTGATAGATTCCGGGTCCGACGCTAATCTGATGGACCGGAACCTGGTACAGAAGTTGGGTCTCGGTTCGACTCCAGTTCAACGTCCGTTGGAGGCCCGGGCCCTGGACGACCACGTGATTTGCCGGATAACCCACTGTACCGATCCTGTCTCAGTCCAGTTTTCTGATGGACACACGGAGAGCATCTGTTTTCACGTCTACGATTCTGAGTCCCAGCCCCTCATCCTGGGTTACCCGTGGCTTCAGATACATGAGCCATTTATTGACTGGGGCACCGGGGAGGTTTATTCTTGGGGAAAAGACTGAGACTCGCTGTAAATTTATTAAATTACCTGTACACTCCCTCAAGACTCCGTAGCCCCGGTTAGTGTACCAGTAGGAGAGGATAAGGAGTTTCCAGCTCTGGAGAAGGTACCCCTGTGCTATCATGACTTAAAGGAGGTATTTAGCAAATCTAAGGCGACGGCCTTACCTCCTCACCGTTCGTATGACTGCGCCATTGACTTACGCCCGGGTACTTCTCCACCTAAGGGGAGATTATATTCTCTATCTGGTCCTGAGAATTTGGCCATGAAAAAGTACATTGACGAGTCTCTGGCAGCTGGGTTAATCAGACCCTCTTCGTCGCCTGCAGGAGCAGGGTTCTTTTTTGTTGACAAGAAAGATAAGACTCTTAGGCCATGCATTGATTATCGGGGGCTAAATGACATCACAGTACGTAACCGATATCCATTACCGCTGATGTCCTCAGCTTTTGAACTTTTGCATGGGGCTAAAAATATTTTCCAAGTTGGATCTTCGTAATGCTTATCACTTGGTTAGAATCAGAGAAGGGGATGAATGGAAGACAGCGTTTAACACCCCTAGTGGACACTATGAGTATCTGGTGATGCCTTTTGGCCTGACCAATGCCCCTGCTGTCTTTCAGGCCCTTGTCAATGATGTTCTCAGAGACATGTTGAATGTTTTTGTGTTTGTCTATCTGGACGACATTTTGATTTTTTCCCCAGACGAGACCACGCATGTTCAACATGTGCGTCAGGTGCTCCAGAGGCTCCTTGACAATCAGCTGTATGTCAAAGCGGAGAAGTGCGAGTTCCATCAGTCTACGGTCTCTTTTTTGGGGTTCATCATCTCGGAGGGGAGTGTCCAGATGGACCCAGAAAAGGTCAGTGCGGTGAGAGAATGGCCTACTCCAGCTTCCCGGAGAGACGTTCAGAGATTCTTAGGTTTTGCTAATTTTTATAGGAAGTTTATTCGGGGGTTCAGCAGTGTGGCTGCCCCCCTGCACTCTCTCACTTCTTCTAAGTCTGCGTTCAGATGGAGCCCCGAGGCTGACAGAGCGTTTAATCGCCTTAAGAGGGCCTTCTCTACCGCTCCCATCCTGTCTGTTCCTGATCCTGCTCTACAGTTTGTGGTGGAAGTCGATGCCTCCGATTTGGGGGTGGGGGCGGTCATCTCTCAGCGCTCGCCAGCCGATAATAGGCTTCACCCCTGTGCCTTCCTATCCAGAAGACTATCGCCCGCCGAGAGGAACTATGACATAGGCAACCGTGAACTGTTAGCCATTAAGGTGGCCTTGGAGGAATGGCGTCACTGGCTGGAGGGGACTGAAGTACCGTTTCTAATCTGGACCGACCATAAGAACCTGGAGTACCTACGTTCGGCTAAATGCCTCAACTCCCGGCAGGCCAGGTGGGCACTATTTTTCACATGCTTTAACTTCACCCTATCCTATCGTCCAGGCTCCAAGAATGGTAAGCCAGACGCACTGTCCAGAGTGTTCTCCCCTGAAGAGCCTGTCTCTGAGCCTGAACCTATTTTGCCCAGTTCTTGTATGGTGGGGGCTTTTCAACGGGGTATAGAGAAGCTGGTCATTGAGGCCCTTAATAACTGTGAAGTTCCGGATGGCGTACCGCCAGACCGCCTGTTTGTTCCTCCTCGTATCCGTTCTCAGGTGATCCAGTGGGGCCACACCTCTAAGATGGCGTGTCATCCGGGTGTGAGAAGAACCCTGTTTCTGATCAGACAGCGTTTTTGGTGGCCCGCCATGGAGAGGGACGTGAATGAATATGTGGCCGCATGTCCTGTCTGTGCGGCTTGTAAGGCGTCTAACAAAGCGCCGATGGGACAGCTGCATCCGCTACCTGTCCCTAGGAGACCCTGGTCAGACATCGCTCTGGATTTTGTAACTGGTCTTCCTCCGTCGAATGGTAACACAGCTGTACTCACGGTGGTGGACCGCTTTTCTAAGATGGTACATTTTATTCCCCTGCCTAAACTCCCGTCTGCCAAGGAGACTGCGGAGGCGCTGTTGCAACATGTTTGTCGACTTCATGGTTTCCCAAGAGACATTGTTTCCGATAGGGGGCCTCAGTTTATTGCTAGATTTTGGAAGGCTTTTTGTTCTCTCATTGGTGCCTCTGTCAGTCTGTCCTCTGGCTTTCACCCGCAGACCAACGGTCAAACGGAGAGACTCAATCAGGTCCTGGAGGTGGGACTCCGTGTGCTGCCTTCCCAAAACCCCGCCTCCTGGAGTCGTCACCTGTTGTGGGTGGAGTTTTCCCACAACTCTCTACCCAGTGCTTCATCCGGTTTGTCACCCTTTCATATAGTGTATGGTTATCAGCCGCCTCTATTTCCTTCATTGGAGAAGGAGGTGGGCGTTCCTTCGGCTTTAGCTCTGATCCACAGATGTAAGAGGACCTGGTCTCGAGCCAGGCAGGCTCTGATGAAGGCGTCAGGCCGTTACAAGACCGCGGCGGACCGTCATAGGATCCCTGCACCTGTTTACCATCCGGATCAGCGGGTCTGGTTGTCGGCCAGGCACCTTCCCTTGAGGATGGAGAATCGCAAGCTGGCACCCAGGTTTGTAGGCCCATTCCCCATCTCGAAAGTTATTAATCCTGTCTCTGTACGTCTTAAGTTACCAAGGTCTATGAGGATCCATCCCACCTTTCATGTGAGCCAAGTCAAACCTGTTAAGGAGAGTCACCTGGTCCCGCCTACCCAACCTCCACCTCCTCCACGCCTTATTGAGGGAGACCCAGCCTACACGGTTCGACGGCTGATGGCAGTTCAACGGCGAGGGAGGGGCTTCCAGTACCTCATGGATTGGGAAGGGTATGGGCCTGAAGAACGTTCCTGGGTTCCTTCATTTTGGACCCTGACCTGATCCGAGAGTTCCATCAACGCCATCCTGGCAATATCGATAATGGAATCAGAATCGTTAAATTCTTTATGATTCCCATCCCTAAGTCTAGGGCAGCAGATAGTCAACAATGATAAGGTGAGGGGAGTTCACTTTCACTTTCTCACAGCTTTATACATTTCCACATACAGGTCTGGGGTGGGGCATATGACACACTGTCCATCCGTCTGTATTTGCAAAAAACTCTGGTGTGGACTGAAGGCCGAGGGTTTTCAAGTGCATGCACTTTATGTTTTTTACAAAATGTAAGACTAATTTTTCTCAAGTGTGTCATTTCCATAAACATTCTAAAATGCAAAAAATAAATGATATGTTTATGAAATGCACCTAATGTGCAGTAGATGCACAGCATAAACTTCACATAAGCACAGGGACACAAGTCTGTAATGGTCAGAGTACAGGAACTGAGTCCAATTGCAAGACCCACAGGCAGACGTAAAAGTTCACTGTGTTTATTAAACACAATAATAAATGACAATTCACAGACAATATTAATAAGCAGATCCTTGAAGGCAATGGGTCCCGGACTCTTCACAGGATCCGGAGACAGTACCGGAGATTTGGCTTCACAGCCCGGACCGGTAACACGCGTCGGTAACCCGACTAGGGGAATACAGAGAATTGTCAGAGTCCAAACCAGGTCATACAAGGGTAAGCAAACAGATAGGCAACAGGACATAAGGAACAAACAGGCTCACGTACCAGTAAATCAGGCGAAAGGTCGAACACACGTGGAATCAGTTGGAGGCAGAAGCACAGACAAGGGTTGAGCAAAAGGCAGGAGTCAAAAAGGCAATCCAGGTCAAAAAACAGGCAAACAGGATCCAAAAACGCTGGTAAGTATCACACAAAGGTAGAACACAAACTGGCACAGGATAGAGGGAAACTCAGGGCTTAAATACACAAGAGGGAGAGGAGAAAACGAGACACAGGCGTAGTGAATCAGGGCGGGGAAAGGTAATCACACAGGTGGGAGTAATTGGGAACAGGAGGCAAAGACACCAGACATGACACACGAGGAGGACTTAACAAAATAAAACAGGAAATGACAGACAAAACAGACAAAACCAGACTAACGTCTGGACGCTGATGTGACAAAGTGAATGTTCCTACAATTCACATTTGTGATAAATATAAATAGGGCTGGGCAAGTTAATGTGTTATTACTGCGTCAACGCATTCATTAAATAACACCAACAATTTTTTTTTATCTCACGTTAATGCCGTTTTATTGTAACTCATATTATTCTGCCCCTGCTTGTGTGTGTGTAGTGATTAGCTCAGCAGATAGACAACAGGCTTCCCAAGAAAAGCCAGACGCCGAAAACTTCTCTCCACATCTTTTACTTGAGACTCACTGTAAAACTGCAACATACATACAAATTATGTCTCAGTTATGTTCATTGCCTTAGTACATTTACATGGCATTATACATTTAAATGAATGGGAAAAAGATTGCTAGCTTGATGCTAACTTGAATGGGAAAATCCATAGACACACTAATGCTTAGCATTTACAGATTAACTCAAGATTTACAACATCTTTTTATTCAGCAACAAAGGTTCACATCAGAGATATTTTACACTATTCATTCTTACAACAACTGAATATAAAATACTCACAGGCAAACGTTTTTCAGGCCATACAAACAGGGTGAAAGAAACGTGTCTGTTAGTTCCTTCTTATGTCCGAACGGGCTACAGTAACACTGCAAGTACAAAACATACGTTAGTGCAATTTATTCCGACCACTAGAGGGCCCCCTTTGCTTGCTTTTAACAACTGAACATCATATATTATTGGGCTTATTAGTATTAGTACTTATTAGTGGGCTTAAGACTCCTGTCATTCACTCACAACTGGAAATAAATTGGTGGGGACATAAACATGGAGAAAAGTACCAGTCTTTTACATGGACATTTTCATTTTAAATGTCTTCAGATGGTGGGGTTGATAAGGCCAAAGTTGTTTGTAAGCACTGCAATGTGTAATTATTTTTTTTATCACCGGAGTACTTCAAGTCTGAAATGTCACTTAAAGGCAATACTGTTGATGCCGCCCCCCAAATAACTATGCGATTAATCGTGATTAATCACAGAAATTAATTTGATTAATTGCGATTAAAAATTTTAATCACTGCCCAGCACTAAATATAACATTTAATATACTACAGACCATCCTGTGGCATTGATTATACACACCGGAAAGTAAAAGTATCTGCTTTTTTGCATAATGTAACTGTCTTCAATGAAAATACCTTGTGTTGTTGCAACAAGTTTTCACACACATTTAAATTTATTTGTTTTGATAGTCCAGTTTTTTTGTTGTTGTTTTTTTTAAATATATATGTAATGGTGTGAAAGTCCCTGTACCTCAGAGAGGACAAAAATGCATCACTTTGTCTTGGACAGATATAAACTGACTGGGCTGACAGTTCATTAGAATTTAGCTGGCCGCACTTTGATAAGCCTTAACTATTGCACTATATTACAGTATGCTAAAGCTCTTATCCTCATCGCTTATCTCTTATCACTGACCAGCCAAAGTCCATTTTTGGATATTGACTGGATACACCCAGTGACTGATTCCTGTTATTATTGGCAGATGTTAATCTACCAAACCACTTTATTTTTAACAGTGGCCATAAAAAGGTGTTGCATGCATTAAAAACAGAGCAATTCTCTGGAAGGTTCCTAAATGTGTTATCTGTTGTTCTTCATAGCCTGTTGGTGGTCTCATGGCCCTTTAGGTCACAATGAGACCCGAAGTTGAGAGTCATTTTCCACTGATGAGCTGAGCTCGTCCACTTTTAGCAGTGGGATGAGAGCAATTTCGCAGTCATCCACAGACCTGTATTTACCAATATGCTTTCAGCTAGACGAGCCAGTATTAATCTGTTTAGATACTCTGTGAGGTTGGGTTTGGCATTAAGAAAAGGAATGCTTGTCTTGCAACTTCATACACAGTCAGCCCTCATTTGCAGTTCAAGCTGCAAATGAGTGGAACTCTATTCCAGTGGCAATCAGAAAATTGACATCTTATAATGAGTTCAAAATGCATCTAAAAAACTAGTACATTATTAATTGGAGCTGCCAACATTAGAAATTTTTTAGTCTGTTGTATTTTTTTTTTTTATATGTCTAAGTGCTAAATGTATTTTAATATTTTTTTACTTACTTTGGCTGATGTGTTATTAATTGTAAATTTTGTATTGCAAAACTTGTATTGTACTCATCTGTATTTAGGTATTTCAAATTTATGTTTTAAAAATGTTATTTTATAACCTTGTGCTACCTTTAGGGTGACAATTCAACATCTGTCCAGGGACTGCAGATGAAAAATAGCCATAAAGTGCGGAGCTTCAGTGTGGCTCAGCTCGGAGCAGTGCCCTGGGTCAGCTCGGCTCACAGTGGCGCAGCAGTGTGGCTCGGCTTGAAGCAGAGACCTGGTGTGGCTCGGCTCAGAGGGGAGTCCCAGTGCTCACAACCCTCAAATGGAATCTTAGTATGATAATTAAAGTATATGATCTGTAAAATAAATATAGGAAATTCCTCATTTTCACTAAAAAAAATGCAAAATGGAGAGTATTATATTATGCAAAGGGTCCAGGGCTCCACTCCAAACCCCGGCTCATAGCCAGGCTCCACATCCGGCGTGCAGCCGGGTTGTGGAGGGGAGCTACCGGTTCCTCTCTTCATACTTTCCACCATCTTCAAATGGGTGGGGGGACCAGGCACCAGGCATACTGTCAATCCGAAGCAAGCTACCAATAGAAGTCCACCCCTTCTATTCGTGAAGATCCCACCCATCACGTTCAGTTGAACTTGCCAGCAAAAGTTTTTGCTTTGCAAAAGATTCTGACACAAAAAACTTTTCTACTCGCAAACAATTTTGACCCGGAAGGAAATACTCCTTGAAATTGCAAGCAAAACTTTTTGATTTGCAAAAGATTTAGAGGTGCAAAACCTTTGGACTTGCAAACAAATCTTTTAAAATGACAAAACATTTTGGCCTGCCAGCAGAAGTTTCAGATTTAAAATGAAAGAAAATGAGAACACAATCGATTTTGTTAAACTCCAAAATTTTTAAACCTTCATTTTTGTTTTCAAATGTTGATTTTTTTGATTGCCTTTTATTCCCTTTGCTTGCATAATAAAGACACAAAATTCTTCATTCCTAACCCTTTCCCACCCCTGGCTCGCAGAAATGCCCTAAAATATCAAAGATGGTTTTCTACAAGCAGCAGTTGCAGGAACTATGCTAACGTTGCAGATCGTCTTCAAGACGGATGAGAGTCCACAATGTTGGAAACCCCTCTGCATCGTCACCAGGGATCTCAGGGTCACAGGTGTTTTGCCCCTTAACCTGTACACCTCACCTGAGTGGAGCAGGGAAGACTGGTTGGCTTCAACAGCAGAAGGGTTCCAACTATGGGCTCTCTTCAGCCACAGCCATCTAGAGCTGGTCTCGGCTGCTGCGGCTATGTCCCTGGTGGCTTTCATCAACTCTTTAGGCTCTAGCCCATCCTTCTACAGGAAGTAGCACACCGATTTTGCTGGGAAACCATGGCAGCTCTCTATGGGGAAGATGGTTGCGTGCCACCCTTTTAAGACATCTTAATCTATTTATTTATTTATTTACTTACTTACTTACTTACTTACTTACTTACTTACTTACTTACTTACTTATTTATTTATATAGAGCACTGTCCAAAAATGTTTTTAAATATATCTGAAAAACTGTGGCATCATGCTGTTTCCAATCAATTCCAATTAATGTAAAAAAAAAAAAAAAAAGCCAAAACTTTTACTTTCCTGGGTCTCAGGAAGTTAAACAAAATTTCTTTTCTGCTCCCTTAAAACTGCCTTCCTGTCTTCCTAAAACTGCCTCTCCGTCCTCTTATTCTGGGAAACTCTGGGACCAACTGACTTTGATTATTTGCCCAGTTATGTGTCCTATTGTTTTCCTGTTTATAATATTCCAACCATTTGTCTGGCTCATGACAATCCTGTTTTTTAAGTTTTTTTTAAACCATCAATAGGAAATCTGGTAAATTGTCACTCAAGCTAATTTACTTGTCCTTCTGTTATACAAGACATGACACTAAATTGTTTAAAAATTAAAGAAATAGGGTTATCATGAATTTTCTGCCGCATAGTGTTTTTCTCACGGTCTTTTCTAGGCTATCTATGGTCACTTATTGGAAAAGTGTTTGTACTGAGACCATACATGCTCTGTTGGTGCCATTACAGTAACTGGACTTTTTGGTGCCAAATAAAAGCACAGTTGACGGAGGCTGCCTGTGGAAATGACATGGAGGCTGGAAATCCATCTCATTTGATTAAACACTGAAAATATCTACACACACTACAATGGGAGGTTATTATTCCTTTATTGTGTTTTTTGGTATCTGTTGTGGAGTCCTGTACTCTAACCTCCATCTGCTTGGAGTAAAATGAAACAAAACTTGTAAACGTTATCACCCTCTCATTATTCTTTGCGAATAACACTGTGGAACTTCAGCATCAAGCATCTGACCATGTTTCTGACTCTTTGGCTGTTACATGTAGTTGATCATCCAAAGCACTGATGTGAGTAATTGGAGTGATATGGAGTATTTTGTCACAATGGAATAATTTTGATTGCTTTCTTTCCATGCCAAATTCCACAACATATGTTATAAGAATACCATTTTGCTCTTATCAGTGACATCACATCTGTGTGATTTACTGCTGTTTGATCTGACTCTATTAAGTTGTGATTCCAGCTTCTACATGTTTGTGTGTTTTGTCAGTGAGAGTAGTGAGTCATGCCTTCAAGGTCTGTTGACTCCCATTCCCGTACTACAGCTCCCACCAGCCACCATCAAAGATGGGCAAGCAAAAAAGCCTCTTTAGGGAATGACATTTGATGCAATAATCTAACCCTGGTACCTCAGAAAACCTTTAATAAGAAGGAATAATAATTACTTCCTCAAACAAACAAAGTATTTTAGAAGTGGTAACATTAAGACTGATGAGTTATTATAAAGAAATATACAATCCATTCTCTGATTTTTAAATAAAATGGTGCAAGGGTTTTTTGGAGGGGGTTTTTTGGTTTGTTTTTTTAATCTATGATTAATCTAATGGAAGTTTTTCAGGATGTGTTATGTTTTGTTGCCTTTCCTTGTCTGAACTACAGTCACTCCTCACAGTGAAAAGGCTGAACAGAGACAAGCTTGTGGAGATTGCTGGAAATAACAAATTGCATAAACTAATGGCTCAGTAATGGATCTGTTCTAAATTGCAATGAGAGTCACGGTTGATGACATAGATCTGCTGAAATTTTAAATACAGAGGAAGGAAAAGTGTAAAAATAACAACAGTAGAAGTGATGATGCAGCAGACATCAGAGTATGTTTTAGAACTGTTTACATTTTTTGCAGCTGTAGCATCTCGTAAATGTGTCACACCTACCCCTTCCTTTTATGGATACTGGAAAAGAAGGTCAAAAATGTAATCAAATGGTCTGTTACAACTTTGTGAATTAAAATGTAATCATTTAGGCTTAATTGATGTAGCGACAGGACATACTTTAGCTTTAAGCTGATAATGTGGCTGTCAAATCCATGTGATATAACTCTCTAAAAGGTACATTATAATCTCTCAGAAGCAGTGGTGGGAGCTACCAGAAGAAGCTAAAGTTGGCAGCTACCTCACATTTATAATTTAGTGGTGGGATTAATAAAGCATTTTGATTCTGGTAAACAGTATAGAAAGTTGCATTAAAACATTTGATCTATTCTTGGAGTGCCAAAAGAAGTGAGGTGTAAAGAATTGAGCCAAGACACTGGTGGTGTTTGGAATTCCATACTAACATGTTCCATCCATCCATTCTCTTCCGCTTATCCGGGGCCGGGTCGCGGGGGTAACAGTCTAAGCAGGGATGCCCAGACTTCCCTCTCCCCAGACACCACCTCCAGCTCTTCCGGGGGGATCCCGAGGCGTTCCCAGGCCAGCCGAGAGACATAGTCTCTCCAACGTGTCCTGGCTCTTCCCCAAGGTCTCCTCCTCCATGTTAAATTAGGCAAAAACCAATAGTATGTGAACTCCATACTATTTTTGCAGGTAAATATTACAGTATGGAAGCTCTGGGCACTTCGACAGGATAAATACCTCATAATGCAATGCAATTGTGGCAACAGTTACCACAAGTATCCAGTAGTCAGTTATATGATACAGAAGCCAGTTAGATTGGCCCATTATGGATTGACTCATCAAGTCTTCAGTAAGGAAAGGAACTATTTGCTGTTATAGAAGTTGCCAAATTATGTCATTACCAAATTTGCATAACTGGAAATGTGAATGTAATTGTAATGAACAATGTAGGAGAGATGAATTATTAGTTATTATTATTATTAGTTATTTTATTTTATTTTATTATTAGTTATTTTAAACATTTTAACCATAACATTTTACATTTTCATTATACATTAACAATCTAAATAGGCCAAAAAGAGACAATAGAGAAAACTGTCAATGTCAGCGAGAGTGATTTTTATTCAGTACAGTGATTTGTTTTAGACAGAGAACAATATGTGCTTTCATGTCAGAGTTTCCAAAAGTCTCCACTAACACCAGAAAAAGTTCATAGATTTATGACTAATTGCTTTTTTGATGAAGAGTTGCAAGAGAGATCTGAAAAATCACTAAATATACCAACAAAGTTTAAATTGACAACACTGCATGACTCAAAATGCACTTTTTGGAACTAGACAGACAGACTGTGTGCTTTTCTGACTGTGACAGAGGAAATCATTTCATCTCATTTAGAGGGAAAATGTGTGCATTTCAGTGTTTGAGTCACTTTTCAAAAATGGATGGACTTATTTCCCAATTCTGAATTAATGAGTCAAAACTTAATACTTTTGACTACTTTGCCAGTGCAAAAATATAGGCTATTTTATCACCAACATTTTCCTTACTTATCAATAATATTCTGTATATTTCCTCAATATGTCACTAACTACAATTCTGCCTACTTTCATTTTGTCTAATCGCATACAGTTGCTTGGCCTCACTGATTCTTCATGGTACTAATAAATGGCCAAGTGTATTTTGGCAAGGAGCGTGGGGTAAACATGGAAAAATGCTTCTGTAATTAAATGAAGTAGATGAACAAACACATTTGCAGACCTATATTTGGAGGGTTTTCACTGAGGCCGCTCCTTACTTGTAATTATACCATCATTTCTGTCCTAGATCTCAGATCACAGTGTGATGGAAAGATACCATCCAAAAATGGCAGAACAGGAAACAGGCCTCCAGTATGTGATGCTGGGGTTTAGTAATCTGCCTGCTCATTTCTCTGTCTGTAAAACATCTGCCTTAGGACAAGCCTTTTGTCTTTGTGCTTCATAACAGTTTTTATGTTGCCCACTGGAGCAGAAGAGGAGGTAGTCCAAGTGAAACTCTGCAGCTGTGTGGATTTACAGGGGCTGCCGCCTGACCACAAAAGGAAAAATACAGAAAGGCTTCACAAAGTCACACTTAAAATGTGAGAGGCAGAAAGAGGACATAATAAAATCAGGTCCTTGAATGAACTCTGATGTTTACGACTACTCACATTTTGGTATCATCCAGTGAGGAAATATGTTAATAATATATGTATTAGTAAATGTATGTATGCATGTGTTATGGTCTCCAAACAATAAGAAAGTATGTCGGCTCAAAGGAAAAGGAGACCCCAACTTAAGGAAAGAACACCGTGAAAATTAAATGACTTTAAGGATTTTATTAATCAAATTAAACAACAGTTTCCCAGTTACTTAACAATGACATCATTCACGAAAACGAACTCAAAAAGGCAATACATACCAAAAATGAACTCAACGAACCAAAAGGACCTGGAGGTGCTGGCAAAAATAAATAAGATGAAGGGGGAAGGCAGGCCACCCCCTATAGGGACGTAGAAGCTGCTCCCCCTCCCTAACAGAAAAGAACTTATCCAACTAAAGCTAAAACATAAAGTGTGACCACCGGCCACCCCCAAGCCAAACTAAAAGAAATTAACTTAAATGTTAACTTAAAAGAAAGAAGGCTCTCTAGCCTAAGGCTTCAGCTGCGGTTGGACGGGTTTGCTGCGTCTGGGTCTCCTGAGGTGTTCATCTGACTGTCACACCTGCAGCCAGACGTTAGTCTGGTTTTGTCTGTCTTTTATGTTTTGTTTGTCACTTCCTGTTTTATTTTGTTTAGTTTCCCCTCATGTGTCTTGTCTGTCGTCTTTACTTCCTGTTCCCTGTTCATTCTGACCTCTTACCTGATTACCTGTCTCCGCCCTGATTTGCTCCACCTGTGTCTAGTTGTCTTCCCTCCCTTTTGTGTATTTAAACCCTGTCTCTTCCCCCTGTCAGACACCAATTTGTAACTCCTGTAGTTCTTACCAGCGTTTTGACCTCGTTTGCCTGCCTGTTTTTGACCTGTTTTGGATTCCTCGGTTTTCTCGTCTTCTGCCTGCTCCCTGTCGGTTTTGTCTGCCTCTTCTGATACCTGGTTTTGACCTTCTCGCCTTGACTACCGGTACGTGAGTTTTTGCCTTGTCCTTATGTCCTGTTGCCCGATTGTTTGCCTACCTGTGTATGACCTGTTTCCGTCCCTGACCTCCCTTTGCTTTTCCCTAGTCGGGAAAAACACCCCTAACACCGCTCGGGGAGACGGGCTGTCGCCCTCGATCCGGAGGACGAATCAGAGGAGGATATCACCAACTATTATCCTCAAGATTCTGTCACTGATCATTATTTTTCACCTGTGTGTGTGATCAATAAACCTTTTGAATTATATTTTTGTTGTTTGAGTTCTGCATTTGGATTCTGTGTTTGTACTAACGCCATTACACTGACTGGCTTTTCTAGCTGGCTGACAATCAGGGTAACTGGTTCAGCTGATCATCTGCAGGTGTTTTGCCTGATTGAAAGAGCCACAAACAGGGTTACGCAGTAAATGATGTCATGGCCCCATGCAACATATGTATGTAAATTTTTTTTTTACTTAATGAGAAACATCTCATGGATGCACTGGGACACATCGTCAGTGATGTGACCTGAGGTCATCGGGTGTTTTGGTTCTCACAACATCAGACACCCTTGCCCAGGGGACCCAGCCGGGGTTGATCAGGCCCCAACATGCATCCTAGTAGCAACTCACAGATCAGTCCTCTGAGCCAAAGCCACCTTGTGGCTTTCTCTGTTGCTTCAGTTGTGGATTGAAGGGCTCTCTTCTTGGCCATCCTTGAGATCCCCAGTCAACTGAGGACTTTGTGGAGAGAATGTCCTGAAAAGGCTCTGCAACTTTTCTCTCATTGAGAACTCTGCAAAGTCCTCAGTCAACTGGGGTGACTGGGCATGTATGTATGTACAGAAGAAGTAATATGAATAACAGATTCTCTTTTATATTTCCTCTTTCATTCTTGATTGTGTTTGCCTGCCTTTCAGTACCTTGTTTTTTGTATTTTGTAAACACTGCGATTTCTCCACGGTGGATCACTTTGTCTTGTCTAATCTTACACACCATTCAATATGATCCACAGCACACAGTCATCTTTACAACTTTACTTTTTATAAGTTGGCAAAAAACATTCATTGGATTTGTACGTTGCTGCATCATGTCTGTTTCGACATGTAAAACAACTATTTGCTAGCGTGCATGTCTCTATGAAATAAGTTGCATATTCCTCTCTGTTCAGACATGTCAAACCTCGCTGCGATCCTTGGCTTTGGTGAATGTGTCTCACTTCAGTAGTGGCCAAAGAAAAGAGGCGTTGAGCGACAGCTTCAACTATTTTATCTCTAGAAATATCACTGAGGCGGGTTCCCACTGGAAGCTCTGCTGTCAGCCTTGAAATATACTGTTGCACATAGAGAAAGAATATAGACTTGCATGTGAAGTGTTAATTCACCTTACATAATGGCTATTGTAAGTAAAGCTGCTGTTTTTCAATTATTTGCTTCCCTTGGCTTCTTAAACCACCATTCGACAGTGGGCACACTAGGCAACAGAAACCTAATGTAGTATTCACAATGCATGGGTTACATAAGGACAGCATTTTAGCAGATTTAGCAGGCATGAAAGAAAAAAAAAACTTTATTTGACAATCCTGACAAAAAAATTAGTTTTTGAGTCATAGATTATATTTGGCACAAGCGTGTTGAAATAAGAAAAGCTGAAATCAACCAGACAAGACTAACTCAACCTAGTATCAGAAGTCAGAACTCACATCCATAGTCAGCTCCACACTTTAAGGCTCTGTGAGGCTTAATCCCACAAAGAAAAGCTCAGCATCAGACTTTGTTTAAATTCCAATGTGCAAAGGCTTCGATGGAAATCTCCCTTCCACAACCCCCGAGTGTGAGGAATTCTGTGAGTGTCTTCAAGTCAAGTTATGTTTATGCTTCAAGTTGGACTGTGATTTAGTGATTTGTTTTAATCTGTTATTTTCCCTCTAGGTTACAACATTTCACATCTCTCTCTGTCGGGGTTCTGGATTGTCAGTTTTGGACATAGTTTGGTGCTGAAAACCATTACACAAAAGTCACCACAGATCTGATTATATGTCATTCTTTGAGTCTTTTAGGTAGCATTAAAGCTTCAAAGCTATCTGAAAACCATTTGCTTCATCAATAAATGATGGTGATAATTACTTCCTCTGAAGTGCAATGATGCAGCAGAGTGAAGCTGAAAACATTTCCCCATTTAAGAGGCATCAGGCAAATGAGCTCATTCACACTGTAATTGCCTCTTTTGCCAGTTGGTACATATGTGGATAGGCTTATTAACCACCATAAATGCCAACATGTCTGAAAGCTATAAACATTTACCACTTTGGGAGTGAAAGCAGCTAATGTCTGGACATGTGTTTCTCAGATTGAATGTGCTTCACTGAGTCAATGCTTTGAATCGCTTGATGTGTTGAAACTGGGGTTGCCAATTTCACCAACATATGGTCAACTAAATTAAATGCAACTGTGGCTGAAAACTTTACCGGTGGGTGCACAAAGTAGAAACACTTAGAACAGCACATTTCTGATCCATTTTTATTAGTTTTACCCATTACTGACAGATAAGTTGAGTCATTTCAAGGACCGTATCCAGGTCAAAGGGAATTTATAATAAAGCAATAATTTATCCAACACACTCAACTTTTCCTATTACAGCTATCATAGGAGGATCTGGAAAACAATCTAGAATATGGAAAAATCATAGGAGAGTAAATGTACTTTATACAGCAAGTCTTAATATTGTGAGGGTTTGCAAGATTCCCAGTTAAACCAAATGTTAAATTCAAGAAAATGATACTGCCTAAGCATAAGAATTACAGATTTATTATGATATTTGATTGCACATGATTTCTTATTTTCATAATTTGTCTTCAGAAGTTTCCTACAGAGAAAAAATACATTTATTCTCAAAGCATTGTGACTTTTTCATCAAAATATTATAACTTAATATTATTATTAATAATAATAATAATAATAATAATAATAATAATAATAATAATAATAAATATGACAACTATTTTGATTGCATGATGACTTTTAAAAAATATATATATGTTATGACTTTATTTTCATAATATTATGACTTTTTAAAATGACTTAAAAAGTCCTTTAAAACTATTAAAATCTCATAGCACTATTTTCATGGCATGAAGAGTTTTTTTCAATTCAATTGTCACTTTTAATTCAATCTGTCAAGTGCCTTATACTGCAACTTTTTTCTGTTAGGTGGCTTAAGGTAAGGTTTATTTATTTGTTTCTTCAGCCCTTTGTTGTTTATAGATATATTCTATGTTTATGGTTATATTCTAATTTTCAATTTTTTATTTTTTTTTTTAACTATGTTCTTTGATGCCCTGTGGGCCTTAGAGTCATGCAATTTCAGTTTTCTGTATGTGCTATAAATATGGCAAAACTGACAATAAAGCTGACTTTGACTTTTCAAAATATTATGACTTTATTCTCATAATATTATGCATCTTTTCCTAAAAATACTGTAGTTTTATTTTTGTAAAATTATCAGTTATTCCTCAAAATATTACAACTTTATTTTCATAACATTATGGCTTCCTGTAGAAATATTACATCTTATTTTCATAATATTATTGCTTTTGCATTACAACCTTATTATTGTAATCTAAGTTTCACAGCATGAAGACTTTTTTGAAATGCAGCTTTTTTTCCCCACATGATGTTCTAACTTCCTCTCAAACTGATGACTTTATTCTTATAACATTATGGCTGTAACATTACCACATTTTTTTGTGATATTATGACTTTACTGTCAAAATATCAGCTGTTTACCCTGTTGGTGTGACCCTAATTCTCTGTGGTGTACACTAATAAGCTTGAGCCTGAGTGTCCTGAATTTTAAAGAACTCATTGTTTAGCTCCCGATAAACTAGAGGATTTCAGCAGTTAAGTGCAAACCTGCACCGCTGCCAAAGGAAACAAACAATGGATCTTATCAGCAGGTAGAATACAGTTATCCGTAATATTTGCCAGTGTACAGGCTGTAATGGACTGCATTGCCACTCACCACAGTCCTATTATTTGTTTTGAGCCAGACACACGGGGAGGCTCTGTTTTGCCATCAAGAACTGCGCTGCGAGGTTATAAAACATGGAACATCATGACTGACAAATCAGCTCCCCATGGCTGCTGACAACCTTGTTTGCAGTTTTATTCTAAACTGGAACAACAAGCGCTCAGTCAAGGATTATTTGGGCTCTGGGCTACTTCACTGTCATATCTTTATGCTGTCATCCTATCCTCTATTCTTTTTTTATTTTCAGTGTGTTTGTATGATCATTATGTTCCTCCATCTTGCTGATAAATTTAGGACTTCGCCTTCTGTAAATATTACTATGCAAACTGAGGATATCCGGGAAGTGTCCCAAATTGTTCTGTGGACAACAAGGCTTGAGAGGAAAAAAAATCCCCCAAGGAGTGTCTATTATATTTGAAGGTCAAGAGGAAATGCAGAGGGCGATTGGATGAATTCTACATAAATGAGAATGATTGCAAATCAAACTGTCTGACGTTAAAAAGTTGGAGGGACAAGGACAGATTATATCTTTCAATTGTATTATTGTTTTGTGTCTTGCAAGAACTCAGACAAAGAATAATCTCATGCCATGTGGGAGCTGCTATTTGTCATGTGTGTGCTTCTATACAATCTGGCTTCACAGTTCACCACAGTAATAAATGTGAAAAATGGCCTCCATTCCCAAATGCCATTTGTTTTCATGCACAAATTCATGCGATGCAGATTATACACTGTGGACAATAATGATTGATGATCATAACTATGATTTATGGCTTGTGTTTCCATATTAATGATTTATTATTGATTGTGGTTTCAGATTGTATTAGATGCATGCAGAAGCCAAGAAATTGCTCAAACATGATAATAAAATTAATAATAATGGATTAGATTTCTATTCAAGGCAGCCAAAGTGCTTTACATTATTGATCCATTATTCATTTGCTCTCACATTCACACTCTAGTGGTGGTAAACTACGTTTGTAGCCACAGCTGCCCTGGGGCAGGTTGACTAAAGCATGGCTGCCAATTCACACCAAATGGCTGCTCTGACCACCACCAACATTCATACGCATTCATACATGAGTGACACTGGACTAGGGCAGAGCTGGATTCAAACTGCCAGCACTTCGGTTATTGGAAGTGTTGGCTCTACCTCCTAAGTGATGACCGCCCACATGTTTTACATAATAAGCTCTGGGCTTTGATTAAATTCCAGTGATCAAAGTAGAGCAATACACTGAGGCAACAATATACACATTACAGTATATTCCAGTTATTGGACTACAAACCATACCCAGCCAGCATGTCCATGTGGGCCCCAGAAGGGTTACATTTGGGCCGCATATAAGGGTCCCATCTGGCTTTGTTCGCAGTTTCCATGGTGGCCCCACATGTGTTTGCACATATCAGAATCAGAGATCTGAATCTCTCATATTATTTGTTCTTCACACCATTTATCCCATGATATTTATCTTTCATGTTATTTGCACTACTTCTCATGTTATTTGCACTACTTAAATTCTACATTTTACAAATATCTTAGTTTGCAATACTTTTTATTTTTTTAATGTAAATAACTGTGCCTTTTACTGATATTTGTTGTTGTTTTACTGATATTTGTTGTCTGTCTGTAAATTCTTGCACTGAACCTGAGAGTTTTACCTCAATTTTGTTGTACTTGGTACACTGACAATAAAGAGATTCAGATCTCTGATTCTGATTGTTATATAGGAAAACACAAGTGGGGCTACCATGGAAACTGCGGACAAACCCAAATGGGACCCTTATATGCAGCCCAAATGTAACTCTTCTGGGACCCACATGGAGATGCTGGCTGGGTAGCAGCCCTTAAGTCACACACATAAACCACTTTTTTCAGCTTAGCATGCATTTTCATAGATCTGATCTCTTCAAATAATTTACAAAAGGTGAAATGCAAAGGTTAATCCATGGGACTAGAACAGGAAGTGACAGAGTAGATTCTGTAGATGCGTAATGGCTGATGTGCTGCAAAAGGAAGAATCAGCAGCATCTGGTCTTAATTGTGCAGGCCACAGGCAGGAGGGGCCATTACTCCCTGGCTGGCACTCTGTGAAAGAGTCTTTATGAGAGGCTTGGACACAACTCTGAACCAAAGGTAGACAGTTCAAGCTGCACTTTGACATTTAAATCTGGCCATGAACATGTCAGGTTGCCATGTATTCACAAACATCTCAGCAGGTAAGTGAGTGTAGCTTGCAAATAACATTCTAGTAAATATTTAGTGAAGAACTTGTCACTCTTGTCTCACTATAAATGTACCAATAAAATTAACATATTTGCAAAAGTCAAAATCAGCACTTGATTCGATTTTTTGCCCACAAATTGAAGATAAAAATGTTTTGGTTTTGGTTTTGAGCTGAGTGGCACTGAAAGACATATTATTGATTGCCCTTCACATATCATTTATATCAAAGACATTTACATGATACAGATGGTGTTTCAGGTAAGAAATGAATAT
The DNA here is from genome assembly GCF_902148855.1 of Sphaeramia orbicularis. NCBI lineage: Eukaryota > Metazoa > Chordata > Actinopteri > Kurtiformes > Apogonidae > Sphaeramia > Sphaeramia orbicularis. The sequence goes on from NC_043964.1 coordinate 44,698,614, forward strand.
AAAGGTTAAAAATACTTTTAGTAACTCAGAATAACAGTTTGAAAATTTAAAAAAGTCTAATTTTATTCTGTCAACATTCATAATTATCTAAATAAGAAGTTCATAATGTAAGGTTTCTGAAAGCCTGTTTGTTGAGCACCTTTCTGTGTTACCTACATCCTTGATATAGCCTCTACCCTGATCTCTTTACAGTGGAACAATGTAGGTTTTTCTGCAAATACCCTAACCACTGTAGTGTGTGATACCAGCTACTGTTTGCTTAGACATGGAGTAAACTAACAGTAGCAAACCACTGGTTCCTAGAAAAACACAACTCCAACATAAACACCATGATGCCACTAGTACAGAAGCACACACAAATTTCACACATTTGACCAAAAGTAAAAATTTATTTGTAGTTTGTCTTCACAGTCTTGACTTTTTGATCAAAACTGGTTGTGTCTTTTTGCACAATCATTTTGATGTTACTTCACTTGATCTTTTGTGGAGTTACAGGGTAAATGGACCCCATGGAGGGTTGCACCCTGGATATGATACCAGTTCATCACAGGGTTGACACAGAGATGAACAAACGTTCAGTCTTGAATTCACTTTTTGAACTATGGGAGCAAGCCAGATTGCCCAGAGAGAACCTATGCAGATACAAGGAGAAAGAATGAACTCAGGACCTTCCTCCTGTGAAATGACACTGCTAACCACTGAACCATCGTTCCACCCTGATGCAAAATTATGGTTCACTCTATCCCATAATTTGATTCCATGTCATAGATTTGAGGAATTATTAGCAGCTAGAGATAATGTTGACTTACATTTTCCATTCCAACCTGACATGATCTACTATGCAGTTGGTGCTAATACCGTATATCAAATTTCTTATATGCACCGTTAAAGCCTATAAAGCCCATAAAATTGGAATAAAATATTTTTACCTCTTCTTATGAAATGATTGTGACAATGGAATTTTTTGATGGAAAAAATGTAACTTGGACTCAGTATGTAAATATTGCACCTGGTCACAGGTGATTACTGAAGTCTATAAATAGGAATGAAAAGAGGAATGTGTTTGAAAACAGAATTATTCCATCTTTATGGCCAACAGTATGCATATATATATATATATATATATATATATATATATATATATATATATATATATATATATATATATATGTATATATATATATATGTAAGGCCTGTAACGGTACGCGTACCGAACCGAACCATTTCGGTACACACCTGTTCGGTTCGGTCCACAACTGTACTGAAACGGCACAGTATGTTGAGAAAAAGGAACGAAAGACGTTGTTTGATGCAGAACTTTAAATCCCCGCAAGTTCCACATGGACATATTGTAGGATGTGCACATTGACCCGAAATACGAAATAGCAGCTGATATAAGGAAAAAAAAAACAACAAATATGATGTGAACCTGGAAGGAAGAGACTGAAGATTTTCCGCCATCGTTACAGTCCCGTTTGGCATCAATTCAGGTCCCGGTGAAAGACAACAACGAGGAAAGAGATGTTAATAAGACGGACGTTGTTTGGCCCCTAGGAACTACAGTAGTTCTAAAACACTTACACTAGCTCTGTCTGTCTGTCTCTCTCTCTCTCTCATGCACGCTGTATAACAGAGGAATAGAACCCGGAGTTGAACATTGAAAGTATATAACGTTTCACTTTTGTTTCACGTCAGCGTTTGTTACGTTAGTTACGGACCCCCTCACGCCCCCGGCTCTGACCAAAACAAAAAAAAAAAAATCCCCCAAACAAATCGCACCCTGCATGCACGCGCGCACATACACAAAGTGGCCTAAAGAGTTTATCTGTCCTAAAATAAATAATTTGGTTAATTTTTTTGTTGTCAATGTTGCTCTTCAGTTTGTTTAAAGAGAATACCAGTTTGTCCTCTTGTTAATGTTGCACTTCATGTGGATTTTTTTTGGTATTTTTATGCAGAATGTGAACTGATAGAACTGGGATTTGATTTTTGTCGTTTGTTCAAAACTACCTGTCAGGGAAAAGTGCAATACTAATGTTTAAAATACATTTAATAATATTAATAATTTATTTTATTTTCTATTTGATTTATAGCAGCATAATTATATTCCTGTTTTTCTACATTCAAATTTTTCAAAAAATTGGGGGAAAAATGTTCAAAAATTCATAAATGTATTAAAAACATTTTGAGGGGTTTTCTTTCTTCCCGTACCAAACCGAAAAAAAAAACGAACCGTGGCTTTCAAAACCGAAAACGTACCGAAACAAAAATTCTGTGTACCGTTACAGGCCAAATAAATAAATAAATAAATAAATATATATATATATATATATATATATATATATATACACAGTATATGTATGATTAAAAAAAAAAAAAATCCCCATTAGCTTTGTTACCAAATCTGGCAGCTCCAGGAAATCCTCTATTACTCCTCAGGTGCTGTTGATAACTGCCTTTGTAGAGTCTAGCATGCATTACATTTTGCATGGCAGATACTGGGTAGAGGTGAATAGGTGCGGTTATTGAGTTTGTGTGTTAGGGGGAAACAAATCCTCCGGGATGAATATTGTAAATGACTCAGAAACAGAGTTGTGATTTGTCAACACTCTAGTCATTGATTTTTTTTTTTTTTTGATTATGGCATCACGACACAGGAAAGCCAAATAAAGCACTGGAACCAAGGCCTTGCAGCATGGAGAGTATAAGGCTTAAGTAAAGGAGGTAGGAGTACATTAATTTCATTAGATACATTATTATGTAATGAGGGCAAGAGCACAAGATAATGACACAGTAAACTGTATTATTTTTGGTCCAACATGGACAAACAATGGTTTTGTGGAAATTATCGGTCCTGGGAAAGTAACTTTATAGGCTAAATTTTCTAGTTTGTTTACAACAAGTCATCAGGCATTTTGTTTATGCTTCCTGTTGTCCTGCAGATGCAAAGTTATTGTATTCCTCTCAACTTCCAGGAGGTAATTGTGGTGCAACAATTAGCTTTAAGATTGACCCCAAAGACTTTTATTGTATGCTGAAACAGACAGAAACCAGAGCCAACCTAGGAGGTGCCATTTAAAAAAAAAAAAAAAAAAAAAAAGTACAGACACTGATATGTTTGGAAAATGGTTGGCGGAATGCTAGGTTTATGTGATTTGAAGGGAATGGTCTATAGATATACAACATTCTAAAACAGTTCTTTTTTTTTACAATAGAAATAGTGCTGTTTACAGTCTCAGTTTTAAAACATATGAAGCATGTTCGTCTTGTGAATAAAAAGCACGAAGTCAGATATATGACACATAAACACATAAAACATGTATTTTCAGACGACAAACAGTGGTTGAATAGTCTATTATAGTCTTATAAGTACATCAGAAAACCATGTGCAAATGGGCAACAGGGAGGCTGTTCTCATTTTGCAGTTTCCCAACAGTGTTCGTGTTTGTTCAAAACAAACCATTTAAGAGCCAGACACTGTGGTTCTTTTGTGCATTTTTTATGTGACCCTCAGTGAGCCCCTTTACTGGATGAAGTTTACTATACAGAACAAGCTAAATGTGTTTCCATCAAACATGAAAGGCTAGATTTATGTCAAGGCCAAATTTCAGCAAAAATGACCTGTAACTACCTGCCTCATGAGGCCAAGAACTGCAAACGCCTTTTCCAGTCAAACATAGTGAATGTACACATTTTTTAGAAAAACACCAAACCTGCTTTAAAGCTCTAATATGTAATGAGCTTTTATTAAATGAATCACAAATATATATGATTGGAGATGACTTACTGTTGTTGCATTAGCGGAATAAGCAACAGGATCAGATTTTATTGTATATTTTAAATTATGTGTAACAGACAGAACATTTAGGTCTAATGTAACACCTGGCTAGCTCGTATTTTTTCCTGTATGTCTTTGGCATCTCCTTAGCTGTAAACAGACTGTGCTTTGCATGCTGTACTATTATGTCGACAAGCTGTGAGGCTCCACACACCACCAGACCAGCAAATGACATAAGTCCTCTGTGGAAAATCTGAGGACAGAAAAAAAAAAATCATGATTGCATAGGACAGACAGTTTGGACTTGACACTTGGTAAAAGGTCTTTCCATAATTTTCTAAAGGTCTCTTTTCAGTAAATCTGATGAGAAATGGCAGCATAAGCAGAACATCTGAAGTGGAGATGTGTATACTATTTTTACTTATGTTACTTTAGTTGTAATATGTTCCATGTGGCAGCTTTTAGAAAGGTAATAGTAAAGGCAAAAGACAATATACATTGAATATGGAAAAAACACACTGGCATTTATAAGTATAGATGAGATGGCATTTATATTAGGCTCCATTTTATATATATATATATATATATATATATATATATACATACTGTTGGCCATAAAGATGGAATAATTCTGTTTTCAAACACATTCCTCTTTTCATTCCTATTTATAGACTTCAGTAATCACCTGTGACCAGGTGCAATATTTACATACTGAGTCCAAGTTACATTTTATCCAATGTGACCAATTAGTTTATTGAAAGTCATGAGAATTTATTTGCCACAAGAAAATTTACATAATAGAAAATGTTTTTATTCCATGTGTCCTCCTTCTTCCTCAATAACTGCCTTCACACGCTTCCTGAAACTTGCGCAAGTGTTCCTCAAATATTCGGGTGACAACTTCTCCCATTCTTCTTTAATAGTATCTTCCAGACTTTCTCGTAATAGTTTTGCTCATAGTCATTCTCTTCTTTACATTATAAACAGTCTTTATGGACACTCCAACTATTTTTGAAATCTCCTTTGGTGTGACGAGTGCATTCAGCAAATCACACACTCTTTGACGTTTGCTTTCCTGATTACTCATATGGGCAAAAGTTTCTGAAAAGGTATGGATAATAGTGTTAGGTATGATTATGACATCAATATATGTTTGGTTTCAAAACAATTGACGTAGTGCCTGCTGAGAAAAACAACTAAATGTTCATGGTAAATTTTGCTTCCCCACCCTGTGTATATATATATATATATATATATATATATATATATATATATATATATATATATATATATATATATGTGTGTGTGTGTGTGTGTGTGTGTGTGTGTATATAAATATATATATATATATATATAAATATTAAAGATGACTAAGCCTGTGATATACATTTTCTTGACTTGTTAAAATATAACAAATGTTCTCACATTCAGAGAATTTTATTCAGTATAAAAGCCTGTTTCATTCGGTCATGCTCGTTGACACTATAGGAATCCCCTTTGCTAATGTTAGCACTGACATTAACATTTAAGGTTATTTGTGGCTAATTAATTTGCATAAAATGGGCGATCGTGGCCCAAAAACCAAAGCGTTGGCAGTTCGAATCCTGCTCTGTCCTAGTCATGTGCTGTTGTGTCCTTGGGCAAGACACTTCACTCTCCTTGCCTCCAATGCTGATACTCACTTTAATGTATGAATGCGTATGAATGTTTGTTGGCAGTCAGAGGAATCGTAAGTGTGAATTGGCAGCCGAGCTTCCATCAACCTGGCCCAGGGCAGCTGTGGCTACATATGTAGTTTACCACTACCAGAGTGTGAATGTGTGAGTGGATAAATAATGGATCCACTGTATGCACTTTGAGTATGCATTCATAGAAAAGCGCCACATAAATCAAATCCATATTATTATTATTATTATTATTATTATTATTATTATTATTATTATTATTATTATTATAAAATGATGTAACATGAATAAACCTCATTAAATGAGATGTAATCATTTTAAATCACTGTTTTCACTGTGCCCTGAAATGTGTAAATACTGTACACTGACAATACAGTTACTTTTCTACAGATTTTTAAATTAGAAGTGTTTTGCTTACAGTATTGTACAGGAAGTTTTTCAGAGTAAGTTTTTTTGCAATACTTTTAGAGTAAGTTTTCTAGCAAGTTTGTTTTTTTTTTTCTTTTTTTTTTTTTTTTTTAGAGTATATACTAATCTTAATATTAATGTCATTCTGGTTACTAACCTGCCTGTTTTGTTTTGTCTGTTTTGTCCTCTTGTGCTGTATGCAAACCTGCTGAATACTTGAATTTCCCTTGGGATTAATAAAGTATCTATCTATCTATCTATCTATCTATCTATCTATCTATCTATCTATCTATCTATCTATCTATCTATCTATCTATCTATCTATCTATCTATCTATCTATCTATCTATCTGTCTATCTGTCTGTCTGTCTGTCTGTCTAAAACTTTAAGACATTACCTCATATATAAACATGATTTGTGCCTGAGTCATGACAAATTTTCATTAGTGAGTGTTGTGAAAATAACGCCCATGCTCCCATGCTATTGTGCAAGGTCTTTTACAGCTATGCCTTTTATAATTATTGGTTTTTAGACTCTTGGTGGCTGAAATCATTAAAATTGATGTAATAAACATTAAATGAACAGTCTGACAAATTATTTTATGCAGTTACCCAGTTATCAATGCTACTTCGACAGTTTACTGTAGCTGATTCACGTGGCTCATCACTTTGTGACTTACTTTAATGTTTTGGTTCATGGTTAAGTTTTTTAACCCATGAAGACCCAAACAGCCACTGGCAACCCAATTCATCTATGGATGTAAACCGTGTAATACCTGTTGATCCACTAATCCTATCAATCTATGTAAATAATTGATGTAAAATGCAGTTTGTCATCTTTTAATGGTCATCTATATGTTCAGAGACTCCGTAGTGAATGTAGAAACACCATCATCTTCTACAACATTGATTCACCCATGAAACCCATGGAGTTTGATCAATGACAGTGGATGGAAACACTTGTTTTATGTTCAATTAATGATATCTTTACTCAAAAAGTGCTCCTTCAGCTTTCTCTGGTTCTGATATAAAAATCCTCAATTTTATTCTGAACTTTTTATGAAAATCTACATAATCAACAAATTAAAAATGGGAAAATACTTGATTTTCACTGAAAAATCACAAAATACAGCAGATAATGTCATAATAAATAATAATAAATAACCTAAGAAAGGTTACATAAAGAGAAAAATTCATTTAGGAAATGCCACAAAAGTAGCACTGGGTCTTTATAGGTTAACAGCAAAACAGGTAGATTTGTGCCTTCATGTAAAAGATTAAAGGTTAATTTGATTTATTATCCCTGTAGACTAGTGTTGCATTCCAGGCAACCCCTAACTCGTGTTTTTCCAACCTTCTACCAGTGAAAATGCACTGGAATGGCAGTCAAACTTGTGACTTCCCACCCATGAACTTGTACAAGATCGATGTACTCCCATTTCCGAGCTCTGATGTCACATAGCAATGGCAGCCCCCATGGATGCGGTGTTCATGCAAATTGTTTATTACAACAAGGTATTGCTCTGACATTATTCATCTGCAAATGTTCTGCATAATCAGCAGCATATTCTAACGTTAGCTAGTTTTCAGTCCATTGAGTGCAAGAATAAATTAATACCAAATACGTATCCAAATATACAAATAACATAACATAAAAGGTATAACAGCTTCTCTTGCCTTATGCGCCATTTTTACTCCTCTGTTTCCCTCAAATAAGCAAAGAGCAAGCACCTTTGGCGATAGAAATGATTGTAAATTAGCATAACATACAGTCCACCATGCTGGTTTGTTTAGATCTAGCTACCACAATTCCTTGTGCTCAAACAGTTTGGCGTGACTTGCCTGGAACATTACAAAGTCGTGAGTTGTGGTTTGAAGTCGTGACTTATGTGCTCAAAAACGGCCTGGAACACAGCATAGATTTTACCCACCCTAATATACACAGAGTACCTAGCATTAGCATTAGCACTAGCACTTAACATTAGCTTATCACATATCCCAGCTGCCATTGAAGGTACTCAGGGACCACCTCCAGATCTTCATCAGTGATCAGGGAGAATGAACCAATATGTAGCTGTGTTTAATAGTGGGGGACACTGGAGCACCTGGAGGAAACACGCATTGTGTAGAGAGAACAGGTAACTTAACACAGTGAGGTAGGTGCCAACCACTACGCCACTGCACTGCCCCACCTATGTAGCTGGTATTGGAAAAGCTGATAAAGATTTTATCAGTTGAAGAGAAAGGCATTTCCACTGAGGCTTTTTATTTACGAAAAACAAGCTGAAACAGAATAAAAAGCAGACTAAAATTTTAATGTAAATTATTTTGTGGCCAGAAACATGACTATGCTAACCCAAAGCATTTTTGTTAAGAAAATTTTTTTAAAATATGTTTGTCTTGTTGTATGTGTTGTATTTACAGGTTGATTGTTCCCAAGTGGCCAAGAAAAAAAAAAAAACAGGAATTAAAGAGATTTCAGATCATGAATTAAAAGTTTTCCACATAATTTCACTTTAAGTTTGTGTTATGCTAGGAGCTAGTTGTTTGATTAGTGCATTTCTAAGCTAACAGTAACAAGTATTTCAGCTATAATGGAACACTGAAGACCCAGAGAGCGAATCTTAGGATTTCTGCAGAAAATCCAACCCAACAGGTCTTCATATAGATCAGTGTTTTTTGGCAGTTAACATGCATTTATGTTACAAAGTCTGCCATTGGTTTAGAAATGGAATTGGCTCAAGTCAGCAAAAGACCAGCTCAAACCACAAACCAGACCTGTTGATGAAGCTGAACATGACTTGGTATTGATCAAGACACAGATTAATTAATATTGCACATTTACTGTGTAGCAAGAAACATGACTGGAAACATACACTATGCTACGCTAAGACTGCTAAGTGCTATTAGCTAACTGAGCTAATAACTCAGTATACTCACACTCTTACATTAATGACTCTATCTAAGCTTTAGTTCAGTTACAGTGTTGAGATGATAAATAGATCTTAAAGTTGAAATTGTTGGTTGAGATGATAAATAGATCTTAAAGTTGAAATTGTTGTTTGTTTGTTTGTACAATAGATGATGCCATCACCCAAGAGCATGTTATCTTAAACCAAGTTATGACATAATGAATTAGGAAAAAGAGATGAGAGTTTTTTCATCCATAGTAGACCCTCACTCTTAACAGAGGAAAAACTGAGTGAAATAAAATTGCATTCAGAGCAAACCACACTGCATAATGTGAAGTGTATCATGGGTAAGGACAAGTAGCAGCATGATTAATGTCACTGCTTGGGGTGGAGATTGACGGCAGGAGAGGGCACTGAAGTGAGGGATCTCAGACTTCCTTTGTGTCAACTTGTTTTGGACTAGAATAAGAAGCTGCTGGAAATCCAGTTGTGTATGAAAAACAGTCTCTTGAAGGGATTTGACAGCTCTTTTTATTAACATTTTAGTGGGAACAGAGACAGCGATTATAAGAAAATGTTCAGTTAGGTTGAGGAGACATATTTTGAGGCATTAACCACTGCTTTGGAAAAGTGAATGCTGTACATTCAAGCAGGTCACCGGTCACTGACATACCCATATCCAGGTTTGGATGATGCTCTTCATCAGCTTCAATAAACCAACATTACTTCTCACCTCTATAATTACGTATCAAGGACTGAGAAGCCGTCTGCAAAGGCCTCTCTTCTTTCTGCAGATGACCTTTTCAGATTGATGCAGTCTTTCTGACCAGTGCAGTCTTTCTGAACCAGTTTCCATAGAACCTTTCACTTGTGTTCTCTGATATTTTATCGGCCCCAGCTCTCATACTCTGGCTTTTCACACATCAGTGAATCAAGGAAATGGCCACTCATTACCAATGCTTGAAGAAAGACAGGAATGATAATAGAAGCAGCTCAGTTATTGCTTATTCAAGCAGTAGAAATCAAAATGGTATGGAGACAGGAGGCAGAACAGAAGGCTTATATGTGTTTGGCATGTCAGAATGTCTTTAACAATGACACAGGCACATGCTTGGTAAGTGTGTCACCATCTATTACATAGTGTATTATGACTATGCCGTACAGGTGTTACTATTGAGAAGACAGGTGTTCTGGGCATTAAATACTTGTTATTGTACTTAGCTGTACTTTCTTTGAGTATTTATTCTTACCTCTAATCTTGAGCTTTTATTCTCTATAGTTTAACACAAGCATCTGTAATTTTTATGTCTTCAAAACAAGCTTGTTTCTTTCATATTGATGCATTTAAGAAAAATACCTAATTTTTAATTTGCATCATTGAACACTTTCCCAAATCAAGATTGGTTTAAAACTAAAACCAGCAGAAAAATAACAGAACAGTGTATATGGTAAGATGTAACAAGACAAAAAGACATAATGACGATAACATCAGGGTGAGAAGAGTGGTGGATAACGTGATTACTCATCATGCCTACTGCCTACGGTACAAGTCAGCAGGGGCAGCATTATGATCTGGGGTTGGGTCAGTTGGTCAGGTCTAGGTTCAGCAATGTTTTGTGTCCAGCAAAATAAGATCAGCTGAACCTGAATATACTGAATGACCAGGTCCGAACATCAGTGGATTTTATTATAAGTAGTAAGTATCGTATTCATTTGAAGCTGGAATGTATGGGGCGCCGAATGTAAAAATTCAGTTACTGTTTAAAGGTGACATTTTGTGAACATTTAGCTCACTTTTCTCACATTTAGCTCATCTTTCTTTAATTTGAGACACAAATTTGTGTAAAACTGCATGTTCTTTAGATTTGTTAAAAATGTGTACAAATGAAAAATAAATCCTAAATCTAAATGTTAAATCTAAATGTAAATGTTAACTCTAAATCTAAATGTTAAATCTAAATCCTAAATCTAAATGTTAAATCTAAATCCTAAATCTAAATGTTAAATCTAAATCCTAAATCTAAATGTTAAATCTAAATCCTAAATCTAAATGTTAAATCTAAATCTAAATCCTAAATCTAAATGTTAAATCTAAATCCTAAATCTAAATCTAAATGTTTAGAAAATATGCAAATTGGGCAGGTTGGCCCACACCCTTTGCCTCAGCCCCGCCCACATCACCGACAGCAGAAAGAAGAGACATGGCGGGCTCGCTCCCATCTTCTGAGATCAAGAGGGCAGTTATAGTGGGCGTACGGGCTGCCCTTCAGGGCATTGCTCCACCGGTGCAGTCCACACCACAAACGGTAAGTCAGGCGGTTGAATTTCAACTTTTTAGCTCTTCATGAACAGAGTTACCGCTAACTTGCCGGACCGACAGGCTAACGCTAGCTATCGACAGTGGATGCTAGGAACTACTTTCTTCCGCAAGGGGGGTGCTGCGCGGGCTGTCATAACGTTGTCAAACATGTCATAACGTTCTATAATCAAAGTGTTCAAGGAATATATGACAGTATGACACAATAACTCTATTCAACCCATACAGACCCAAACCACCACAGTCCAAAATCATCTACTGCTCTAAAATGTTTAATAACTTCTTAACCACTAATCCGATCAATACATGCAAATAATTGGTGTAAAATGCAATTTGTCATCTTTTCATGGTCAAAGTAGAGCTTCCAGCCTGGCTTGGTTCCGAGTTCTGTGAACGAAAACGGTTGTCGGAACTGGATCCACGCCCCGGGTCGCAGCGGCTCACTGCTTTGCAAGCCACAGAGGCCGGACCAATTCTAAATTTGATTAACTAAAATAAACAGTGCTGAATGAAGTGTTGCACAGATTTGCTGAACAAGCCAATATCATAGTAGCGATCAATGATGTAATAATATAATATCATTTATCAGATAACTGTGAAATTGAATGTATTCTATCTCTGTCTTTCTCTGTGTACAATACTATAGTGTGATTTTTTTTTATGCATGTATGTAGAACTGTAATTTAAATATTTTCTATTTTGTACCTTTTTCACCCTTTGTAGATAAGGAGGTGGAGGAACGCCTACACTCCAGGGACCTCAATCAAGCAGAAAAGGCATTCATCCATACACTGAATCTCGGACATATCTTAGCTTTTGCGACAGGAAGCAGCACAATTCCTGCAATTGGATTTAGTCCCAGTCCAAAACTGAGTTTCATCCATGATGACACAAAGTGCTTTCCAATTGCTCACACATGCTCAAATGAGCTTCAGATCTTTGTCAATCAAAAAAATCTGGCAGATGATGATGCATTTGATTACTGTTTTGTGGTAGCTCTCATGAATGGGGCAGTTTTTAGTGCAGTGTAGTCTAGCCTGCAGACAAACAAAAATCAGACAAAAGTGCTAGTGAAAAAAAAAACTTCAAAAGACAGCACATAGTTCACAGAAGTAGGTTTTTATCTGACATGCCAAGTTTATATTCATGTTACATGTTTTGTACATTTTCAAACCATTGCACTGCTACTATTTACAGTAGAGGTTCACCATTCTGCTCATGTTGTTGCATTATGACTGTTGTGTCCAATGCTACTGCTGAATAAAAATTACATATTCACAATTTTGTGCAACACAAATTCTTGTACATGCTGATATACTGTTTTTCCCCTGTTCCCATCATTTTCAAGCGGGTTTACTCTTTCATCAAGTTCTTGCATATCCTGTGGGTTAAGAGGACAGAAGGAGTTCTGTGTATGAGATGTAACTACTGTATCCACTGCCCTTTCATTGGTTGCTGTTTCTGGAAAGTTTAGTGTCAGGAGATGTCTGTCTAGTGTGAAAAGCTGAGCTTGCATTCTGTTTCCTTCAGAGGAAATTCTATGATGGTTAAATGCAGCTTTAAACTCCTGCAATGTGCGATTTATCCTGGGGATGTACACAAAATGAAGACAAAAGAGATCACATTCATTGTCCACATCCAAGGCCTCCATTGACTCAAGTTAATAGAAAATGGGAGCAAAGACATCACGGCAGTTTTTATTTAAGTCTCGATTGAATCGTTCAATTCTCTGATTGTGTACAGAGCTTCCAGTCAACACAGAATTCTCGCCTCTGTGGAGTCTCATGTCTTCCCATATCCGGGCAGTCTCCCCTCCATGATCACTTCTGATGTGAAGGGGTCTACCAAATTCAGTGATGGCTGCATTGAAGAGGTCCTTAACAGTTTCGGCCCGATTGTTGTTTGAACACTGCAGAAATGTTAACATTCGGCTGTATCCATCCATTGCAGCATGTACAACTAGTTTCCACCTAATAAGTTTGTGGTTTCCGTCAATGTGCCAAATGTAATTTGGACATGGCACACTGTACACTCGCCTTTGCACTGTTCGTGTTCTTCTTGACTCAATGCCACTGTTGTCAACCCTTTTCACAGAGTCTCTAAGACGGGGTCTTTGCACTACAATGTTTCTTGAACGCAAATGTCCATTCAGCATGACCTCTCCTACATGAGGATGCTCTGTTTTGATCCCCTTGATGGTTTCATCCAATTCCTGGTCAGAAACTGTAGAAAATTTTGTACCAATATTGTATGCCCGCATGAGCTTGTACAGCGTGGGTCTGGAGATCCCCAAGACTGAAGCCACCTCCGTGTATGTTATTCCCAGCACCAGTAAGTCTTCAATTTCCTCTTTTGAGATGAAGGTATGATCATCCTGAAAAAAGGTGTAACATGTAAAACATTTTGCCAACAGCTATCCTGATTTGCTGCTCTCATTTCCAGTGTGTCCTACATTACGTTATTTGGTCACTTACAGTATGACAGCTTTACTTACTGATCTGAGTGACGTGGTTGCTCGTGAGGGCCCTGCTGAGGGCATCTGTGGTGTGGAAACCTGAAACAAAGGGACATATTTATCAGATGCCAGATGTTGCAGAAGCATGAAAGGCTAGACGCGTGATTTCAACTCGCCTCCACAGACCCTCCAAATGACCTGGGACTTTCTCTGCTCGCCTGCAGTCGCGGACATCCCGCGTCCATCCCGCGTCCATCCCGCGTCCATCCCGGTATATTAAATGTTGACCTTACGAACTGCCTTGACTGTAATGGTGCTAGTACAAACACAGAATCCAAATGCAGAACTCAAACGCCAAAAATATAATTCAAAAGATTTATTTATCACACACAGGTGAAAAATAATGAACAGTGACAGAACCTTGAGGATAATGGTGGTTGATATCCTTCTCTGATTCGTTCTCTGGATCGGGGGCGACAGCCCGTCTCCCCGTACGGTGTTTGGGGTTTCTCTCCCGACTAGGGAGAAGCAAAGGGAGGTCAGGGACGGAAACAGGTCATACACAGGCAGGCAAATTCTCGGGCGACAGGACATAAGGACAAGACAAAACTCACGTACCGATAGTCAGGGCGAGAAGGTCAAAACCAGGAATCCGGAGAGGCAGACAAAACCAGACAGGGAGCAGGCAAAAGGCGAAAAACCGAGGGATCCAAAAACAGGTCAAAAACAGGCAGGCAAACGAACAAACGAGGTCAAAACGCTGGTCTGAACTGCTAGAGTTACAAACTGGCGATTGACCTAGGGGAGAGACAGGGTTTAAATACACAAAAGGGAGGGAAGACAACTAGACACAGGTGAAGCAAATCAGGGCGGAGACAGGTAATCAGAACAGAGGTCAGGATGAACGGGGAACAGGAAGTAAAGACGACAGACAAGACACATGAGGGAAAACTTAACAAAATAAAACAGGAAGTGACAAACAAAACATAAAAGACAACAAGACCAGACTAGCGTCTGGCAGCAGGTATGACATTGACATATCGGACACACATTCACCTAACTGATGACATTTGATTCGATGAGGCAGCCTGACTGAGCCGGACTACAAACGAAACCTTATGATGCCGGCAGGGCTCTGGATGCCGGGTGTACTGCACAGAGACAGGGTACATGCTAACCGCTAATCTTGTTCCTTTGTTAAATGGATGAGATTCCCTCGGGATATATAAACATTTCCATTTATCCTTTTGTATTTGTGCAGGTAACAGCGCAACAACTTGTCGGTGTTCTTAAAACGGTATAACAGAAGTAATAAGCAACTGTGTAGAACGTAACACTGTTTAATGCTATTTCTTGCTCGGCAGACACTCTGAATCATAACATACAGTCTGACGCTACAGCGCCCCCACATGATGACATGACCCATGAACTCTTACAGCACAAACAAGCTATCTAAATCAACATATAATAACACTACACAACTCTTTGTTACTTTCTTTTGCTGCTCGATTCTGCTTGTAATCAATGCGAAATGCATTATATTATGACATGTTTGACAACGTTATGACAGCCCGCGCAGCACCCCCCTCGCGGAAGAAAGTAGTTCCTAGCATCCACTGTCGATAGCTACCGTTAGCCTGTCGGTCCGGCTAGCGGTAGTTGGCCAGACCGACCAAGTTAGCGGTAACTCTGTTCATGAAGAGCCAAAAAGTTGAAATTCAACCGCTTGACTTACCGTTTGTGGTGTGGACTGCACCGGTGGAGCAATGCCCTGAAGGGCAGCCCGTACACCCGCTATAACTGCCCTCTCGATCTCAGAAGATGGGAGCGAGCCCGCCATGTCTCTTCTTTCTGCTGTCGGTGATGTGGGCGGGGCTGAGGCAAAGGGTGTGGGCCAACCTGCCCAATTTGCATATTTTCTAAACATTTAGATTTAGGATTTAGGATTTAGATTTAACATTTAGATTTAGGATTTAGATTTAGAGTCAACATTTAGATTTAAGATTTAGATTTAGATTTAGATTTAACATTTAGATTTAGGATTTAGATTTAACATTTAGATTTAGGATTTAGATTTAGATTTAGGATTTAGATTTAGCATTTAGATTTAGGATTTAGATTTAGGATTTAGATTTAGGATTTAGATTTAACATTTAGATTTAGGATTTAGATTTAGATTTAACATTTAGATTTAGATTTAACATTTAGATTTAGAGTTAACATTTACATTTAGATTTAGGATTTATTTTTCATTTGTACACATTTTTAACAAATCTAAAGAACATGCAGTTTTACACAAATTTGTGTCTCAAAGAAAGATGAGCTAAATGTGAGAAAAGTGAGCTAAATGTTCACAAAATGTCACCTTTAAACAGTGACTGAATTTTTACATTCAGCGCCCCATAGGAATGGCTTAATGGTCTTCACCTTATATTAATAGGACATGACATTCAGGTTGCTTCACACACAAACAGCTGGTAGAAATGACCTTTAAAGGGTTACTTTTTTTACCTTTACATCTCAGACTTTACAGCATTTTAAAGAGTCAGTTTTTTTTATCTAGCTATACTCTTACTGGAGTAAAGAATGTGTGAACTTTTGCCACCTGTGGTTATTCTGCCTTGATCTGGGTGTTTTTTTAAGGTTGTAAAAGTCAGTCATTTCACACAAATGTCTTCAGCGGTGTCTTAAGGTTGCAGCATTACATCAACTACAAACAATCTGGGTGTCTTGTCATTTTAAACTTGTTTACCCAAAAGCCGGCCTGAAATTTTTGGAACATTTGGAGAGATAAGTCTCCACTAGAATTCTGAATGGAGCTTTGTGGCTTTACAAAGTGTTTGGCTACACAACATGATAAGTGGCCATCTTTCGGGGGTTTCACACGAGAAGGATGCTGTGTAAACTCGCCCAATCTCTGTTTTTGGTTTGGGATGATTATTTGGCTCATAACATGCCATGAGAACTCAATAAATTGTTTTGTCTTTGTGATTGCTGCAGGCTCACACATACTCTATACACTGCGTTGCATAAAGAGCTTGGACATAATGTGTGCAAGGTATGTGCTACTGTATGTGAAGTCTACAGGACAGACTGTGGAGGAAATTTAACCATCCCCTGTGTTTAAATGATCTCTCAGAGATCTCTCATGTTCAGCGAGGTTACTCTCTCAAGCCTGTAGCCCTGTGACACATAAAAATTGTTACTGTTTTATTATTCATGTCTTCCCTCTTGAATATTTTTTCCAATTTGTGAGCATGGTCTTCATACATGCAGAAATGTACTTCTATGTAATTCTATGTAATTTGCAGAAATTTTTGTTTTCATTTTTATTTTTTATAGTAAGTGCAAAAGCCAGACTTGGTGGGAGAGTCAAAGTACTTTTTCTGACAAATGATTGTTTTTAATGTTGATATGCCAGAAAAGGGAAGTACAACAGAGGTACCATTTCCTTAGAAATAAACCACTGGACATCATTCAGCAGACTCTGATCATGTCCCATTTGCTTCACAAAGTTACTCAAACACATAAACCTCCACAAAACATCACCATGTCGCTGTGATTTAAAGGAGGTTCCTCATTATTTCAATCTAGCACCAGCTGTCTATAAAGATAGACACAATTCTTTCAATGGGAAAACTTTTCCGCAAGGGAAAAGAACAATAACAATCTCAGGCAATTTTTAAGACTAGCTTCTATATTATCAAATAACTATGAATGCTTTGCAGATATTGTGAACAACTGATCTTAAATAATACCAATGAGCATGATGTGCTTAATTATACAAAATGTTGTAGCAGTAAAATCATGGTGATTATGAGGTTTACTGCAAATAGCTCATGGAATTTTTTACAGCTTTTTTTTTTTTTTTTACAGAAATGCAGACAATGCTGAGACTTCTGCTTCTATGACATCAGTGAAGGTTGCCATTTTTCTTTTCTGCACTTTACTGTAAAACCCTGTGTTTCTGCTGACCTCTCTGTGTTTTTACTAGGCCCAGGCCAATGCCATTCAGCTAGCAGATTCCTGCATAATGACGAGAGGCTTCACCAACAACACCCAGGGCAAGATGGTGCTCCTTGTGTCTGATGTCTCTGTGATTAACAAACACAATTCCATATTTAGTATATCGTGGGTTGATATTGAAGATAACATTAATAGTGGAGCTAAACTCAAGTGTTTTATTGTGCAGTGCAGGGGATAGCACAAAGCCTCTCTCAAGACAAATTTATGGATGTTCTGCGGTGTGGTTTTCTGTTTTATAGTGTGTTCCTTTGGTACAAATAAAAACATGCAATGAACATGACTACATTACTGAGCAAATCCCATCTATGTGGAGTAAAATATATCAGACTACAGGAGCAGCAAAAATTAAAATGCAAAAACATGGCCACACTAAGAGGAAAGCTCTACAGAGAAACAGAACAAATCTTCAAAACTGGATGTACCAGTAAAATTTAACACAAAACACACACATCTTTAAGTATAAGCAGACATTTAAAAGCAAACGCAGCTATAGTGGCTTATCATGGGGACTCGTGAGAAAGAAATGTTTTTATCAGTAAGACAACATGAAGAGATTTGCTTTTTGTCTTGCCATCCAAGAAACCATGTTTTTTCTCGACTCTATGGCTCTCCACTATCAGCTACACCATTCTGATATACAAATAAAATTGCCCCATAATAACCATGCTTTTCAATTTTGTTTTCCTCTTTAGGAGCTGATTGGCTTCCTGCTTCCTAATCCTAATGGCCTTTTCTTTTTAGCAGATCCATCTCCTGTGCCATCTCTACTCTTGGGATCTTGCCATCCATTTTGTGCACCTCTATTCTGCCAAACCATGTGCTAATCTTCGTGAGGCTCTGGGTTTTATTGCACATGGATGCATTAACGATAGCTAATACCACTGTTCAGCTGCACATTTCACTGCTGATGGTCTGTGGAAGTAAATGGCAAGCTGTTGGACTCTTTGGCAGTCTTTACCTGCATTTACACAGTGGTTTAATAAGCATATGAAATCTAAATTTGTTTATGAAGCAACATTTTAATTAAAATGCACTGGCAAAGACGTCTCTCTCACATACACACACACACACACACACACACACACACACACACACACACACACACACACACACACACAAACACATACTGTATATCAAGAGAAATAAGAAATATTGAGATTTTCCATTCCTTGCCTCACAGCAGTGCCAGTCAAAGAGGACATTTTTTAACTCACCGCTGTAACGTCTCCACTGGATGAACAAAGAGTCTTATTGTGCACATTTACACATCATTATGCAACATACTCCTTCAGCTGTTTGGGCATAGAAATAACATGACCTCTCACTACAGTAGGAATGTCAGATGGGTCAGTGTGTGTCTGATGTGATCTGAGGAAACCCATATTCTCAGCAGGTTGTATATTCACCCAGTAGACTTAACATTATTACTGAAAGTGGAATTTTACCACTTTCCTTTGACATGTGTACTTTTACTCCCAAATAATTCCTACCTGAGGTGACGCTTGGAGCATTAAATCCTAATGTCCCCTGCTGCAGAAACAGCAGTCTGGCCAACCTTCTGTGGAGCTGTAAAAGTCTCTGCAGTTACAGATTCTGACATACAGTGCATGTTTGTTGTGGCAGGAGTGCAGCTGGTTTACACTGATGTGAGCTGACCACAGGACTATTGAGGTTTTCCATATGAGGCTCAATAGAGCAGGCACCAAGTGTTTTATTTTGTGCAGAATGGACATGAGACAAGTGACAGGACTTTAAAGCAATAAAAAGATAACACATGTTCAACTACCTCAAGGCAGCTTAAAGTCATTTATAATAAATCAGCTTTTGCTTAAGTTACAGTGATACGAGGCCATTTGTATTTGGCTGCAAAATAAAGATTAACAAGAAAGGAAAAAAAAAAAGACTTGTTTCTGGGAAGGAGTTCTTGTCAAGCATGTAACTTATTGTCTTAATGTCTTAAGATATTCTAGCTAAGTGGAGCTACATTTACCAGTAAGAAGCTAAAACAATGGTTTATGATGTCCATGTAGTTCCTCTACACAGCTGTTTCCTTATTTTAAAAGTGAGAAAACTTGCAACCATTTCAGAATACCAACTTTATGCGAAACATCTATGTTTTGGTTACTGGGTATTTGGTTACTAATGAGCAGTGTAGGGAATTTGCCATTTTTCTAGTTTTAATGTCTATTATGGTCTTTCATTGGCCAGATTTTTATTTTGATTAAAGGTTCAATGTGAAATATGGAGTAACATCTAGTGGTGAATTTGCAGATTGCACCTCTCTGCCCTCACAATGATGCAGCTCTACAGTGACCCTTAAAACATTAAAGTCCTTCAATAGAGCCAGTGAATGGATGTATTTGCAGAGGTGCATTCCAGACCTCAAAATAGTGTCTATTCTCTCCATTGGCATTTTAGCCAAAAAAAAAAGAATCTTCATGTTACTTCCATAAAATCTGGGTCATTTCACAGGTGGACTAGTGCTCAACACACACACTCTCAGACCAGTGGACACTAAAATGTATAGCTGTGTTTACAATCTGTTTTTTGTGAGCTCAGTTCAGTTCAGTATTGATCATATTTTCTCTCAGTTTTACAATTTTCACACCTGTAGTGTGCAGATGCTCGGTCATTCCTAGATAACAAGTGTCAGCTTTAAGAACTGCTGACAGTAAAGCTGCCTCATCCAGTTCTCTCTGTCTCAGTGTTTGCTTGTGTATTGATGACGAGAGAGTGAACTTCAGTGAAGTTTAGTTAAGGGGATAATATATGGGATATGTAGTATATAGTATAATATAGTAGGTAATGCTACTTAACACTGGTTTCTGCCCACAATAAATGGGAAAAAGGAAGGAGGAGGACAAGAGGAAGGCTGTTCTGACCTGTTTCAGAAACATGACAGGACAACATGATGGACTCTGCTAAAAAGATTTTATACCAATGGAAACATAATTGATATCATGAATGGTACCCAGATGACCTCTGAATGACTTTTGATATGACCGTTACTCTTTGTGGACACTGAACAGCCTCTTTTTTTAACCTTGAAATACACCTCACCTGTGAAAGCACTGGTGGCAAGATGGATATATAAGGAAAGTCATTCTCTCAGCTGTTTGTGCCAAAAGAGTTGAAAAACCTTACCATATGTGTATACAACTGTGAGAAAGAAACGACGACGAGAAAGGAAAGCTTTTGTTGAGCCATTGTTTGTCACATCTTGATAACTTATGTCCTTGAAGCTTTGATCAGAGTTTTTCTCAGCCAACTTATGGATACCCTTCATTCCATCCCATAACAACAATAATTATGAATATCGGATTATATTCCTGTATTCAAATATCTGGTAATCTACACACTGGATCATTGAGAAATTATGTGTAACTTCATCTTAATAATGAATAATTTTACCAGTCGTGAGCTAAAACAATGGTTTGTGTAATGTTCCAATCGATGAACAGGATTGAGACAATTTACACATGATAAATGTCCCTGATTTGTTGCTTGTAATATGCACAATTTACATTTTTGGCAGTTTTAAGACCCGTTATAGTGTTATAATGGCTAAACTTAGATTTTATTTTGAAGAATTTTTATTGTCAGGTCTAAGACTGTTTTTACACTATAGCTACACTGCATATAAAATTAACACTTATAACAGTTTGCTCTTCTTTCACGCTGTTTAATTGAAAATTGCAGGTAGTTGTTAATATCCAAGCCCATATATTTTGGTTTGAGAGGTGGAGTCAGCTGGATGTTAAATATTCATGGTTTCTCTATGGGTTTCATTCACTCTATCTGTCCCTCTAGGTTTGTCGGGTAGCAGGAAATGAGTGGGTTTTTACTACTGGGACACCCAGAGGCAATGTCAGTACACTGCAGCCTCAGCATATAAAACCAGGCAGCTGCAGTCAGAGTAACAGAGAACATGCTTGTGCAATGTTACAGGGAGGCTGCTTGTTCTGAGAGCACACTGCGCAGAGTTTCTACATACCTTACTTACATAATGAAGAAACAGCTTGGCTGAAGACTTCCCCATAAAAGAGATCAAGACCAACTGTTCAAACCTGGATTATTTCACTTGATGTGAGTTCAGTCATGACTAACTGTGGAATCCAAAGTGATCCTTTTTGTTGCCATGGATTTCTTATTACAAAGGTAAGAAAAAGTCTTATTTTTTTTATTAGGTAGAGTCATCGTAGATCTATTTTTAACAGGCTATCGTCAAAAGTTGTTCTGTTTTTTAAATTTATTGTTTTAATTTTTTTCTCTTATTTTGTACATTTTCATTTAATAAAAATAAATTGAGCTCAGATGTTTTGTTTCCAAATTTGGGTGAAAAGGTGAATACATTAGTTTTATGGCATAAAGGCATTCATCATCTTTTTATTGTTATATAACCCACAGTAAAGTGTCAGAACGTAAATGACACTGCAGATGGTTTGGTATGTTATCATGGTGTGGCTTATAAAGTGCAGCTGATCTAACAGAATTTACCGAGTGATGTTCTGTAAAATAAAAAGATAAATAAATACATATTCTGCATATCAAAAACACTGGAATGTCTGTAATCCTTACCCCATGTCAGCATACAGTACAGATTTGTTGATTTACACTGTACCTGGGTAAAGGCATGTTTCAAGGAATGTGTGCAACAGTGTCAATAGAAACTGTCAGGACTTGTTCGGATTTCATGTGTTGCCTTGTCTAAGGAGAAAAATGTGGCTGAGGAATAATCTGTTTTATCATACAGGTAAGTCAGTTCAGGTGGAGAAATACTGGTCAGTACTGAGATACCTTCTGATGCTTTGGACCTGAAAAAATCCAAGACCAAAGAGCTGATGTCAGACTTCAGATGTGATGCTCAAACACACACTCCAAACAGGATCAGGGAGAGGACATGGAGGAGGCAATGGAGTATAAATAAGCAATAAGTACGATAGTTAGGGAGTACATTTACCTGCTTAGAAAACTGGATATATATATTTTTTTTATGTTGACAGGAAAAAATCTCACCCTATTTTCTAAATCTTTCATTCAGACTGCCATTTCTTATTGTGTGCTTTATTGGTATGGACATTCTTAAACAACTCAAGAATAATTTAGGATAAATTATGAAGATGTATGGGAAATTCAGACCTCTATCCCCTTTATGAGACAAGAATGAACTAGAAGTCACTTAAGGTCAGCAGATATGATATGTCTCATCTGTTTTCAGTCATTCCCCAGATTCCCCAGTATTAAAACAAACCATGCAAAAAACAAAAACAAAAAAACAGTCATTTATTACAATGGCCATCATTCAAGTTTAGGCACTCACAGGAAGTCTGTGGAAATGATCCTCAACTGGTCCCACCCATGTTGTTCCCCAGCTCAGACCCATCATGACCCAATTTTATAGAACTCAAATGAAGCAGAGTTTGTTTCTCAAAAATAGGCCAGTAAGAATATATACAATGCCATCATCAGCTTTTCTTCATACAAAATACTAAAATAATATACATTTTTATGTTCCTGTTTTAAATCCAGAGGTGAATGTGCTTTTGCAGTTGAAGTTCCAAACATTTAGAATAGATTTCTGTTTTAAATAGTTAAAAAGCAGAAATTAACCTTTAGAGAAAAACATGTTTATAATTTCTGCATTTTCAATGTTTTCTGTTTTCCTTTAGTTCATGTATGCTTGGTTGTGTTTAATTTAATGTACTATGTATATGTGGATAAGATACTAGGTTATGCATTTGTACCACATTTGTGAAGCCACATCAAATTATTATTCATTCATTCATTCATTCATTTTCTGTGCCCGGAGAGAACCCATGTCTGCATCATGGGGAGGACATACAAACTCCACACAGAAAGGTCCGACCCCATCGACTGGTGTTGGAATCAAACCCAGAACCTTCTTGCTGTGAGGCACGAGTGCTATCCACTGCACCACTGTGTCACCCTCCAAATTATTGTTATATGATTCTATTTACCTTACTGCATTAAGAGCAAATAAGCAATAAACTGAGTGGAACTGTGACATCTTGGAGTCTCGAGGTTGTTCTAATGTTTATCACTCTGCTGATTCTTTCTCCTTTCCCTCTCAGCATCTTCTCCAGCAGAGGATCCAGATCGAGGCCAGAGCCCAGCAGTGATGCTGGCAATGCAGCACCGCAACTCCTCTGGCATCATCGCTTCCCTCCCCCTCTCTAACTACACCACTGTGGTTCAGGAGCCGGAGATGGAGGCTGTGGTGCGTAATGACACCCAGCTAAAGAGCAATCCCACAGCCGCTGGCCTCAGCATGACTCTGGGCATCCTGTTCAATGTGGTGGCCCTTATTATTCTCGCCAAGGCTTACCGCCGCTTCCGCCGGCGTTCAAAGGCCACTTTTCTGCTATTTGCCAGTTCTCTGGTGGCTACGGACCTAGCTGGACATGTTATCCCTGGAGCTCTAGTTCTAAATAGATACTCATCAGGGTCCACATCTGATCTGGCCTCCAATTTTGGTTCTGTGGATGATCCTGATGCCTCCTGCCTGTTCCTTGGGGGCTGTATGGTGTTCTTCGGCCTGTGCCCACTCTTCTTAGGCTGTGCCATGGCTGCTGAACGCTGCCTGGGCGTCACCAGGCCTTTACTACATGCGCATCTGGTGACCACAGCACGAACAAAGATGGCACTAGCCCTCATCTGGCTACTGGCTTTATGTGTGGCTCTTCTGCCCTTCTTTAGCCTTGGGGCCTACACTTATCAGTACCCAGGGACATGGTGCTTCATAAGGGTCATGGAGGGCACTGAAGCCATGGATCTGGTCTTTGTGACACTGTTCTCTGGACTGGCTTTAAGCTCCCTGGGCTTGGCCTTTGTGTGTAACACCATCAGTGGAATCACACTGGTGAGAGCGAGGCTAAAGAAGAAAAAGAAGTCCTGCTCCCAGCGCCGCTCAGCCAGGTCACATGACACTGAGATGGTGGTCCAGCTGGTTGGCATCATGGTCACCTCCTGCATCTGTTGGAGCCCTCTGCTGGTGAGTGTGGACAAATCACAGAGGTGAAAGGAGAGGCAATACTTTGTGTGATATTTAACACACATTTAGTCAATTTTTAGCATGGCAAAAAAGTTGTACATGATCAGTATTACGTAGAGAAAATAAAAACTGATTTAAAATGGGGATTTGACCATTAGATTATTATTCAGTACACCATCATTATCACAAAGTTCAAAAGAAATTTCAATGTGCCTTCAGGACTGTAACAATGTAAAATGTACACTCAAATAACATAGTAACTTATTAGCTTGATTTTTGACTCCTGTTTATTTTCAGTTAGTGTTATGAGCGCATCTGCTTTTTTTTTTTTTTTTTTTTTTTTTTTGGTTCAAGGAAATGACCAGTTTATACACTGAACAAAAATATAAACGCACCACTTTTGTTTTCAACTCAACAATCTAAAACTTTTTCTATGTACACAAAAGGCCTATTTCTCTCAAATATTGTTCATAAATTTGTCTAAATCTGTGTTAGTGAGCACTTCTCCTTTGTCCTTTGCTGAGATAATCCATCCACCTCACAGGTGTGGCATATCAAGATGCTGATTAGACAGCAGGATTATTGCACAGGTGTGACTTAGGCTGGCCACAATAAAAGGCCACTCTAAAATGTGCACTTTTACTGTACTGGGTGGTCCAGGGGTGTCAGAAAACCAGTCAGTATTTGGTGTGACCACCATTTTCCTCACACAGTCTTCTTCATGAATTCTCTGAAACAGCTTTGGAGATGGCTTATGGTTGAGAAATGAACATTCAATTCACAGGCAAAAGCTCTGGTGGACATTCCTGAAGTCAGCATGCCAATTGCATATTCCCTCAAAACTTGTGACATCTGTGCTATTGTGCTGTGTGATAAAACTGCACATTTTAGAGTGGCCTTTTATTGTGGCCAGCCTAAGGCACACCTGTGCAAAAATCCTGCTGTCTAATCAGCATCTTGATATGCCACATCTGTGAGGTGGATGGATTATCTCAGCAAAGAAGAAGTGTTCACTAACACAAATTTAGACAGATTTGTGAACAATATTTGAGAGAAATAAACCTTGTGTGTACACAGAAAAAGTTTTAGATCTTTGAGTTCACCTCATGAAAAATGGGAGCAAAAACAAAAGTGGTGCGTTTATATTTTTGTTCAGTACATATTGCAGTTTTTCCAATATAATGAGGAAATCATGTGTAGAAGCTGAAAAATGTGGGATGAAATAATAACATTGGAGATGATATACAGCTCCCCCGATTTATTAAATGTACTACATTATGCAACATCATGATTACCCATGTATAACATGAAACTTTAACAATGGGTGAGAACAAAGCTGCTTTTGCTGTAATTTCATGTTTCTTTTTTCATTTTACAATGTTCAATATGTTTATTTAATTCAATTAATTAAATACATTTTTTCAGTACTAGTTTTTGTTTTTTCTTTCTTTTTCTTTTTTATTTTATTGATGAAAATAACCCTGATCTGAGCTGGAATTGTAGTTCATATTTTGTTGAAAATTCTGTATCTGCAAATAGGGAGTAAAATATATGTCATGTAAAAATAAATGTAAACCTCAAAACAATAAAGGATGACAACAGTTTATGTAATGCTTATCTGCACCAAAGACAGATCAGCTCAAACTATAATGATTTATCTATGGCAGGAACAAGGAATCTTAAATATAACATCATAGAGGATGCCCACTGTTTATTGGAAAATTATAATAATGAAGTTTATTACACAGAATCAACGCAATACTTTTCATGACCTGTAAAACAATGAATTCCCTATGCAGTATTTGTCGTAATTCTGTGTATTTGATGTTTCAGAGGTAAAAACTCAAAGGTTAACATGCTTTATTATCCATGTAGGGAAATTCAGCCTCTGCATTTTACCCATCCGGATATACACCCAGTCCTTTGTTGCCTGAGACACACATGACTTAAGCTGTTTGTTTCCATTCCATCAGGTTTTTGGACTCATGTCAGCTACACGGTCATACTACAGTGGATCCTTAGGCAGTGACAGAGACACTTATAGGCGTCTGATGGTGACGGGTGTCAGGATGGCAACCTGTAACCAGATCCTGGACCCGTGGGTCTACATCTTGCTGAGACGTGCCATCCTCAGGAAAATCTACAGGATCACTAAACAGCAGGCCAGTTTGAAGGGAAGCACGTTCCGTTCAATCCGCTGGGATGCCGGCTCCTTTCATACCTCAGAGAAAAACAGTGGTAATAAGATTTAATAACCTCTGAGGAGGAAAAGGGATCTGTCACTTTTTCCGGAATGCCAGTGCATTCATCCGTAGGATCAGCGCTGAACTCACCAGCATATAGTCTTGATCAGGATTCAGTGTTTAAAGCCTCTGCATCGAGTAATTTTAGCTAATAGAAATGAAAGCAACAGTGTCCATAATTTGTTTATATGAAGTATTAAGTATTGTCATCCTATGTGTTTAAGACAAATTGGAAACAGCATGATTTTTAACCCATAAAGACCCAGTGCCACTTTTGTGTCAGTTCCCAAATTAATTTTTCTCCTTATTTTACCATCATTTATTATAATATCCTCTAATTTACCGATCATGTAGATGTTCATAAAAGCTCAGATTAAAGTTGAGGGTTATTATATCAAAAACAGAGAAAATTGAAAAAAAATGACTTTTTCAGTAGCTAAATATATAATTAACTGAACACAAAACAAGTGTCTCCATCTACTGTCATTTATCAAACTCCATAGGTTTTATTGGTGAATCAATGTTGTAGAAGATGACAGTGTTTCCACATTCACTACCGAGCCTCTGAACATCCAAGTGGGTCATATCTGATGACCATGCAAAGATAACAAACTATATTTTACACCAATTATTACATATATTGATAGGATTAGTGGTTCAGAGGTTATTAAACATTTTAGATCAGTAGATTCTTTTGGTTGGTGGTGGAGGTTTGGGTGTTTTTGGGTTAATGTGACTGACCAGCTAATGATAGACTGTGCAACTGCACTGGGGGGAAAAGGCTGTAAATTTATTTAAGGTATCAAAATGCAACATGGCTAATAAAACAGGACATGTTCGCATGGTCGTCTGTCCTCTATGAGAGAAGATGTACAGTGAATAAAAAAAATGCTTTACTGTGTTTATTTTTGCTAAAGTGAAGCAAACATCTCAATTTCAAGTTTTGTTTGTACAGTAAATGTGCCTTTTTCTTTTTTACCTCAGCGTGAAAATGTGAAATACTTTTTTTTTTTGAGTGTCTAGTGTAGTGATGTGACCTGAATGTGAATGTGTCTCTTCAAAGTGTGAATGTGAATGTGTGTACACAGTATTTTCCCTCAATGACTGGGAAGTGAAGTGAAGCTATGTGTCTCAAAAGCTAACTGAATGTAAAACTGTTCAAAACAAACAAAAAATAACCAAGAATGTAAGAATATGTATTAAATGGTTGCCTGTTAAAGCTGCATTCCATAAAAAAGTCGTATTTTTACATCTTTTTGTTTGCAAATTACAGTTGTTTGTTTTTTTATTCAGACTGAACTTTCTACACAATAACATGTCAAACGCAAAAATCTAAAAAGAAAAAGCTGAATTTGCAGCTGCGGTGAACGGGTATGTTTTAGTGTTAAGTGTAAATGTGACAAAATACCTAAATATTTTTTTTCAAAGTCTGAAAACATAAAATTCTATAATGCCCCGTTTCCACTGTGTGGTATCAGCTCAACTCGACTCAACTCGGCTCGGCCTTTTTGCGTTTCCATTACAAAAAAGGACCTGGAATCTGGTACTCGGTACTACTTTTTTGCTATCACCTCTGTCGAGGTTCCAGGACTGGGGACCAGATACTAAACCGTGACGTGTAAACACTGCAGACCACTGATTGGTCAGAGAGTCGTCTCTGTGACCCACTGTTTTACAAAAAACAGATGTGGAAGTGGACAGTAAATATAGCGGTATATTAATTCACATGATAACAGCCCAAAACTACACTGTGGTCGGTTGAAGAGATTCAGTCTTTGGTGGCCGACGTAAAAATTCAGACAAGACAACACGCAACAAGTGAGTTTATCAGCAACTCTCTGAACAGACGACATGGAAGTACTGCTCCGCATCGCTATGACGTCCAGGTACTGTAAAGTCTGTAGTATCTTGTAATCAGTGGCGATTTCTCATAGACTGCAAGGGAGGCCTGGCTTCCCCTAAAATTACGAAAATTAAATGGTTAAATATGTACGGTTGTGTTGACATTTTATTGACTCCAAATGTTCACGTTCATTTAACACGTTCATTTTAAAGATGAGTTTGTTCAAATCAGCTTTATCACAAATCAACGGATGCTATGTTGTTCACTTCTCATCCATTCCCATTGCGCTGTTTTTTCATACATCTCTGCTCTGTGCATTTGTCCGTAGACTGCGGGCGTCTGTGGGCTTCAATGGGACTGAATGGAACAATTTTTTTCATTGCCTCAAAACTGGACGGTAATTGGATAAATGCCACGATGTTGTCCCGCCCCCGGACGCCGGGCATCTCTGGGGGTGAATGGAGCTGTGGGCGAAGCTCGGCCGGGCTGGACGCCAGAATCCCACGTGCTGATTGGCGGATCAGTCAAAGGCTGAATCGCGTTTGATTGACAGCTATTTTCAGATCTACTCATTCACTGACACAGTTCAGTTTAATACCGTCACACATTCTGCAGTGAAATTAAGAGAGAAACCACTACGAAATTACTCGCTCATTTCTTGCACTGTAAATAAAACACACTCATTGTACTTCCTTGTTTCAATTTAACAGAATTTCACTGTTTTCTTGTTTCAGTTACATAATTAATCATTCTTGTTCGAGTTTAATATCGTTTTGTAGATAGTTAAATCAATCAAACTGTCGGCTAGGTCGGAGTGAAAAGGAGCAATCTCTTGTTTAAAAAGGCTGAAGTCTAACACCTGCAACACAATGGGCCAAGGGCCGTCTAGCAGAGAGGACACTGGTCCAGTCCCTGGAAAAGACGCCTACTTGGTACGATAAGGTTACTGAGCATTTTCTTAAAAGGAACGGAGGGCTGAATGTATGTTTAAATAACTTGACTTTTTTTTTTGTTTTGTTTGTTTTTTGATGTAAGCCGACAATGAGCTCCCCTGTCTGAAAGATGAGCAGCCGCCACTGCTTGTAATGGAAACGGTCTCCAGGAATACTGAGTCGAGCCGAGCTGAGCTGAGTCGAGCTGGTTCCACATAGTGGAAACGTGGCATAAGGTTTATATAGCATCCTTTTGTTTGCTTGCTTCATCCTGATGTAAGTTCACATCTGCTGCAGGCGTCCCAGGCTCTGGGGTAGGCAGCAGGTGGCTAGAGTGTCTAACACCCGCTCTCCAAGCAACTCTGATCAGCGGATCTATGCTGGCCAGGTTGCATAGCTGGGTCTCCCACGTCCTCCAGAGCTGGGAATTGCAATGCTCATGACTGTGTTAATACATGAAGTGGTGCGTTCGACGTGCCTGTCCCATCTTAGTCAGTGTAGAACCGTTGTCCACTCCTGAATCCCCAGCTTTGCATGTAGCATAGCAGACAAGACATCATCATGAGGTCTGACACCACAGATCCAGTGGATGATGAATCTATCATTTTGGCGAAGCCGCTGTAGGTCTGGAGCCGTAGGCACCCAAGTTGCACTTCCAAGCAGCAAAGCAGAGCAGACACAGACGCTGAACACTTTTCCTTGGGTCAAGAGAGATACATTCTTAGATGTCAGGATTGGCAGGACTTTCTTGAACTTCCCCCAGGCAATACTACATCTGGTAATGATGGCCAGCTCGTATCCTCCACTGGCACTCAGCATATCACCAAGGTAACAAAAACTGGCTCATTCCCTGGATAAGCAACGAGTCTAGCTTGGATGCCACTGCACTTTTTGTGCACCCGTAGCTTGCACTGAGATAACTCAATGGAATTAACTCTGACCCCACTCTGACACATGGCACAGGGGAATGCACCTGAGTCCTGGAGAAAGTCAAACCCAAGGCCAGAGACCATGAACTTCGTCTTCTTCATGTTGACTCTCAGACCCTCGCTTTCCATGCCCTCCTTCCATGCCTTCAGCTTAGTGATGAATTCTTTCAGTGAGTCAGCAATGACCACAAGGTCATCAGCACTGAGAAGCTCCCATGGCATGCTGGTGCAAAATTCATGTGACAGTGCCTCCAGCACAAGAATGAAAAGCAATGGGTTGAGGACAGAGCCTTGATGCATGCCTGTTCCAACCCCAAATTCCTCACTATACTATCCACTGACATGCACATGGGTTCTGATGTTGATATACATCTCCTGGATGACATGCACTGACCACTCCTCCACACCTAGACACCTCAAGGCCCACCAAAAGACTTCTGGGTACTCGATCAAAAGCCTTCTCCAGGTCGACAAAGGTGAGATATAGTGGCTTGTTTGCAGTGATGTATTTTTCCTACAGCTGGCACACGATAAAGATAGCATCAGTGGTGCTTCGGCCAGTCACAAAGCCAAACTGCATTGACTCAATGTCCACCATTTTGCAAATGAAGTTATCTATCACACGCTCCAACAACTTCATGACCTCATTAGTGAGCTTGAGCCACGATAGCTGCCATGGTCGAGGGCTTCACCTTTGCCCTTGTAGAGGTTAAGAATGTAGCTCTTCTTCCAGTCTTTAGGGGTCACACCATTGCTGAAAATTACCTCTGCCAAATGTCTCACCAGCTCCACGCCCTCCTCACCAACAGCTTTCAATATCTCTGCAATGATGCCCGAAGGACCAGCAGCTTTGCCACACTTCGTCTTGCCTTGAGCTTTGTGGGCTAACTCCATGGTGACTGGCAGAGGAGGACCTCTACAGGTGCAACCTTGGGGAGTAGGTTGCTCAGTCATTCGGACTCAACATTCAGCAGCCTAGCATAGTGCCCGATCCATGCCTTCATCTTCTCCTCATCACTGAGTGAGAGCTCACCGGTGTCATTTCTGACACACTTCTTGCCAACGGCATCTTGAATTGTTCTGTCTATCTGCTTGGCAAGCTTGAAGATACTTCTGTCATTGGGGGAGATGTTCACAAACTTTTCTTTCTCTGCCTCAGATTTCGCACACCAGACAACATGTTTGGCCACACACTTAGTCTCAATGTATACAGATAGATAGATAGATAGATAGATAGATAGATAGATAGATAGATAGATAGATAGATAGATAGATAGATAGATAGATAGATAGATAGATAGATAGATAGATAGATAGATAGATTGATTGATTGATTGATTGATTGATTGATTGATTGATTGATTGATTGATTGATTGACTGATTGATTGATTTACTTTATTCATCCCCAAGGGGAAATTCAAAATACAAATGCGGTCACCGCTCCACAAACACAGCCATACCACATCAACACACAATGAATAAATAAATCCAGAGTATAAGTAGCTGTGAATAACTTAGATAAAAAAGAGGTAGACTTAAAAGGCAAGATGTGTTTTCTACCTGTCATATAAAAACATAAAACCATAAAAACATAAAAGCATAAAAACATTATATTTTAAAAAAACACCCACCCGAGGACAGAAGTGTTACTGAGCTTCTACCTCCTATCCATCCCCACCCAGCTGCTCCTCCTCCTGTCTCCTCCCACCCCCCGCCCCACTTAAAGAGTTATATAATCTTATTTCACAAGGGACAAACGACTTTGCGTATCTAGTGGTGGAGCAGCTCAATGAGCACAGTCTGTCACTGAAGGTGCTCCTCTGCTGGCTTAGGACACTGCATAATGGGTGGTTACCATTATGCATGATTGTCCTCAGTCTGGACAGGGTTCTCTGCTCTATCACTACTTCTACAGAGTCCAGCTTCAGCCCCACCGCAGAGCCCGCCTTCTTAATGATCTTATTCAGGCGCTGGATGTTCTTCTTGCTACCACTACCCCCCCAGCAGGTCACAGCATAAAAAACAACATTAGCCACTACAGAGTTATAAAACATCTGTAGTAGCTTAGTGCAGATGTTAAATGATGCCAGCCTGCGCAGGAAGTAGAGCCTGCTCTGACTCTTCTTATAGATGTGTTCAGTGTTCAGAGACCAGTCTAGTTTATTGTCTATTATCAGGCCAAGGTATTTGTAGGAGGGCACCATTTCGACCGCTTCCCCCTTGATGTAAACAGGGAATGGGGTGAGGGGCTTGCGCCTGAAGTCCAGCATCATCTCCTTAGTTTTTGATGCATTTAGGAGCAGCTGGTTCTTCTGGCACCACCCTACAAAGTCACTCACCAGTCTCCTGTATTCCCCCTCCTCATTCCCCTTGATACATGCCACAACTGTGCCCCCTGAGGAGCTCCTGTACTGCTGGAGGTGGTGCTGGATACACAGTCACCAATCCTGACAAACTGTGGTCTGTCAGTCAAGTAGTCTGTAATCCAGGAGATGAGTAGTGGGTCTACCTGCATCATGGCTAGTTTCTCCTGCAATAGAGGGGGCTGAATGGTGTTAAATGCACTGGAGAAATCGAAAAAAAAGGATCCTCACAGCGCAGCCTCCCTCCTCAAGGTAGGAGAGAGTCCGATGGAG
The DNA here is from genome assembly GCF_902148855.1 of Sphaeramia orbicularis. Taxonomy (NCBI): domain Eukaryota; kingdom Metazoa; phylum Chordata; class Actinopteri; order Kurtiformes; family Apogonidae; genus Sphaeramia; species Sphaeramia orbicularis. The sequence continues at coordinate 44,731,790 of NC_043964.1, forward strand.
TAGGTACAGGACAGCATCCACCACCCCTATCCCCTCCCTATATGCAAACTGGAGTGGGTCTAGGGCATGCTGCACCTGTGACCCCAGACAATGCAGTACCAGCCTCTCCATCGACTTCATCACCTGTGAGGTGAGAGCAATGGGCCGAAAGTTGTTGGAGTCCTTGGGATTTTTCATTTTGGGAACAGGGATTATACAGGATGTCTTCCATGATGAAGGGACCTTTCCCAGGTGCAGGCTTAGGTTAAAAACATGCTGAAGAGGTTCACTAAGCTCCTCAGCACAGACTCTTAATAGCTTGGGGCATATTAGGTTAGGCCCAGCTGCTTCCCTGGGGTTGAGCCTCCTCAAAACCCCTCTCACCTGGTGCGCAGTGATGGGGGAAGGATGTGGGGCTGGTCTAGTAAGCTTTGGCCTTCTTTGCTTCATCAGTCTTGCCAGTCCCCTCTGGGGATGAGAACTTCAGAGAACTTCTTGGTGACCACGCTTTCTAACTGGTTGTAGAAGCACTTTTTATCAACTACAGATATCCTGACCTGTGGCACATACATGGAGAAAAAGGTGAAGATCACCTTGCCAATGATGAGTCTGAGAAGGATGATTCTGTTGGAGATATGTTGGACATTGAAAGCTTTCTCCACCCACTTCTCAGCCCAAATAATCCCTGCTCCGCCTTGGCCATTTTTGTTTCCACTCTAATAGAACTTGTAGATGGTGTTCTTCCCTTTGACTGGGTGTATCTGATTGACTCTAAGACAGTGTTTTTCAACATTGGGGTTGGTACCCCATGTGGGGTCGCCTGGAATTCAAATGGGGTCACCTGAAATTTCTAGTAATTGAAAAAAAAAATTACTAATAAAAAATATATGGTGAGTTGAGAGAAACAATCAGTACATAAAAGACATGACAAACAGTGAAGCTGAAACTGAAACACTGTGGTACTGTTTATCTTTCAAATGTTCACTGGGGCTAGTTTAAGATGCTGCAGCTCTTTCATAATTCATAGTTTGAGTTATTGTTTGTTCAGTATTAATTGTCAGCCTTGTAAATGCAAGCTGGACTGACTGTACATATCCTGACCAAGGAAAATGAAATTTTCACTTTATGCAGTAATCTCAACCTGGCTTTTCTGCCTCTGTCCATAATAATTTACATTATATTGCCTAAATGTCGTCTAAAATTGACATTTATTTGCAACATAGTATAGCAAAATATTACATGATCAAAAAAATTATTTTAGAAAAAAAAGGGCCCCATTTTGGATGTCTGGGGTCGCCAGAAATTTGTGATGTTAAAATGGGGTCACGAGCCAAAAAAGGTTGGGAAACACTGCTCTAAGACCACCGGCCTATCTGTTGCATGCCGCAGAGATCCACTTTTCTCCATGTCAGCGTCTCTACCACCTCACTGCCTCTCTTCTTCAGGGTACCCACATTCCACGTGGCATGCCTGTGACATCTGCCGGCACTGCCTATCACAGATTCTGGGGTTTGATTGGCCCTAATATTGGAATGAAGCTGTTTAATGGGGCCACCTGTCCTGGCTGTCGCCCCAACTCAGCTCTTTGCAGCGTCGAAGAACTCCATCGTTCCCACACTCAGGCTGGGTGCCTCGCCGTTGTCCTTACAGAGGTGGATTGTCTGCCGAGCCACAGTGGAAACTGCATCAGTCTGTCGAAGACTGCTGCAGAGACTGTACTGCCATCCAGGTTGAAGCAGCTTGTAACCCCAAGAAGGGGGGCTAGGAGCGGGTACTGTCCCCTGCCCAAAGGGAGCCCGGAGGCAACTGTGGTTGAGGGCAGCCTCACTTTCCCACATTCACATTCATGAATGCCATAGCTGGATGCAGTTTATCGTCATACCCTGGACCAAAGATTGAGATTTTTCACAACCTTTAATTTTATTGAGGCAGCTTTAGTTGATTTAGAAGAAATAAATGAAATGTTCAAAGAATGTTTAGTTGAAACATTCCTTTCAGTGTGACTAATCACATCGTTGTGATGAGAAATAATTAATGAATTGTTGCATTGAGTAATATGTTGCAACTGCAGCATATAGGATAAAGTTTAATTGAAGAAGTGGTATTGATCTTTGTTGAAGGTAGCATATTTCTTTCCTATGATTTGAACTAAACTGACGGAATTGATGGGTGAGGTTAATGTTGAAGAAATATATCAAACTATTAAAACATATTAGTCTTTTGCAGAGCTGAGTGATGTGGCTAAAACTGTTTTCATGATAAAAAACATTTCTTATCAGTCTATGTTGATAGCAAGTACTTTCAAGTTAAAGTGTAAAGGTTTGGTCCTGCGTGAAAGCAGAAGATGATTTTTGAGAATGATTTTGTGATATCAAGCTAATCTTTATGAGATGTGACAAACTAGACAAATCTAGACACATTTAGACAAAACACAAAGTAATAGTTAAAGCAACGTATGACTTTCATTACAAATTCAAATTTGCAAAACCCAAGTGATAGCCTTATTACCACTAATCTATAATCTTTCTGTGCTTACGCATGTGAATCACTTCCCTCAAGATGAACAACTTCAGAGATGACTCCATCACAAATAGTCAGTTTGTTCACATACCAAATGAAACGTCAGTCGGGTCTTTTCAGAAACTTTGTCACAAAGTGCATAATGGGAATGAGAATTCCATACAGCCACAGTAGCAACAAACAGGGAGACAAGCAATGAAACCGTGTCCACTACTGGGTGGGAATCACTGTGAGTCAATTGTCATCTTATAATACAGGGGTGTGATCATGAAAAACAATACTTAGACATCAGTTTTGTGGCATTTTCGGAATATGTCATTGTGTAGGCTTATCATACATGTTCTGTAAAGAGCAAGTGAGTGCTGAGGGCCCGGCCATACCCTGTATGCTTGTGAGGTGTGTATAATGTGCATTTACACTACTTAATTCTTTTTTTTAGATAATTTTGGCTGTGTTCCTGCATATGGTGTATTTTTTTTGGCAGAGTGTGTATTTTATTTGATCTTGCTATTTCCAGCTCCACTCCTACAGTAAGTGTAAATACACTGTGTACAATTGTTACATTCATATTCTTAAGTGCAAAAATGCCACTGAAACCATTCAGATCAAGGTATAATATTCTTTTATATATAACCCTAACCCTAACCTATATAAAATATATTTTATATTAAAAAAAATTAATTAATTAACATTTGATGTCAATATTCAGAGAAAGTAATAAGTATAATAGAATATTATTCATTCATTTTCTGAACCCGCTTTATCCTCACTAGGGTCACGGGGGTCCCTTGGAGCCTATCCCAACTACTTACGGGTACTCCCTGGACATTCCGCCAGTTCATCGCAATGCTGACATATAGAGATAATATAATATTAATTTACAGTGTTATTTATAGCAACATTATTTTCTGTTCTTAGCAATGTGACCAATATTAGAACCGGTCCTTAGGGTTGTTGTAGGTTGATTGTACCATTTTCACGTCTTAAACCGTTTACAGGTAGGAAAGAAGAATTGCTACAGTTTCATGTCCGTATAAAGCGGTCCCTTCACCGCGATGGAGAGCGTCTAGCTTGTTGCAGTGAAAAGGACTCGTCTCACTTCACCGTCATTCTTCCATTTTGCCCCTCCTTCCCACTCTTACGTCAGAGTCACATGAGACTTGGACCAATGAGCAGCGTCTGTTTGTATGTCGTGGCGTCGCCATCCAGACGCCGTTAGGCAAGGCTCGACACCGGGAGCTAACGTGCAGTATCGTCCATTATCAGCAACGACGCCGCGGTAAGTAAAAAGAAAAAGAAAAGAACAACAAAAAAACGGATTTGACTGTGACCTGTATAATAATTGTTAATAGGAAATTGAATCCAGTCAAAGTTAATGTCATCGGTTAGTGTGGTCTGTCTTGGTTATTTGCGCACTAGAAATTGGCTCATTTAGCATTGTTAGCTAAGCTAACCCACTAATGGCTAACTGTGGCTGAGCATTCAATGGGTCTTACTCCCTTTTCCTCGACCATTTTGCTGTCTCGCTGTCTGCAACACACTGCTTAAATCCAAATTATGTGGATGCCATTTCTTTGCGGCTTTGTATGGGTTTGCAGTTTTCACCGGGTATTTGTTGGTGCATGCGATGTAACAGAGAAGGATAACATCGTTTACCATTGAACAACGGTTGCTCTGGATTTTGTGGGGGATGTTAGCCGCAATCGTCTCCGTTTGGACGCTGCACCGAATTAAAATGGCGACTGTTTTTGATGCCCCATATGAAACTCATGTCTGTGTGTCCACAAACTTTGAGGTTGCGTTTTCATAGTTACCTGGAGCAAATATGTGAATCGCGAAATTAGTGGAATGTAGTCATTTGACTGTAATTACTAGTATGGCTAGCTCTGTGCCACGCTTAAACAACTATGATTTTAAAATAAACAGAAATTATAAGATATTTATTTCCCGGTTTGGTTCCCCCGTTAGTTGCCTTTACCGTGTATTATTCGTGTTATATTGTGAAACCCGAGGCCTGTAAGTGGTTTCACAATATATGATGCAAAAGACTAACATTAATTACAATTTCAATTAAAACCCCTATAATTAATATTGACTGGGTTATTTTGTGCATCGCGCATCATTTGAGGTAATATAGATGGATAATTGTAGAGGATTTTTGTACATTTTACAATACTTTTTTCCTGCTTGTTCTTTAGATCCTTCTAACTTTGCACAGCTGCTGTTACAAATTTGTCCTGAACCAAATTATCGGTGCCTGTCAAGGTTGTGGAAAGAATATGTTTTGTCTAACTGTGAACTTTGCTCCCATACTAGTGTATTCTGTCTCAGTAGTCTGATCTATAAATATTTTTGATTGCATTTGTTGTCTTTAAGTGTGTACAGAATCATAGTGTACCTCTGTGCAGGTAGCCTGGCCGTATGAATAAGTTTATGGACCAGATCAAGCCAAAGTGAACATGAGTGTCAAAAATTAATGTTTCACCTATCATTTCTCAAATACACCATTTTTTTAGCTCTAAGAACTCTATTTTATGGAACTGTTTGCAAAATTTCAGTGTCACTGTAGATAAAAGATATTTAATAAAAATATATAATCAATATAAAAAGGAAACCTAAAAAGACCTAAATATGTAATGCACTGTTAACTTAATAATTATATTTTTTCTTGCTTGTAGCCTATAGTGATATTTTAAGTCTGTGAATCTGTAGGAACTAATATATCACCAGTACTAGAATATATTTTTACAATCAAATATTTGTAAAATATGTTCTGCTATTAGTGTATAGCCTATAATCACTTCAGTTGTAATATGTATGTTAAATAAAAGTTTATAAGCATATTCGTAGTGTTTTAGTTCCAGCAAAGTCTTCTGTTATGACTACTGAACAAAGTGACAAACCCTATGTCACAGTTCCTACATGTCCCCATGTCACAACATATTTGTGTTCATCTGTGAAGTACTTACTGAGACCTATTCATACATATGTTAAACATGGAGATAAGTTATTAAGTTTTCAACAGGGGGCTTATTGAACAAGAAACATGTTCCTGTGTCACCACTTGATCTGGCCCTTGTATTCTAATAAGATAGACTTTATTGATCCCACAATGGGGACATTTCTCAGTTGGTAGAAGCAAATACAAAAATAAAGTGCAGGAAAGACAGAAAACCGAAGATAGGCTATACACTGTCATGTACATTTTCACTTTACAAATCCTGTTGAGCAATGTCTTCCCATCATTCCTTAAAGGTGTGGGAGACTTTCGTGAGCAATGTTTCATCAAATCTGTAAAACCTCGGTCATAGCCTAAGTATCATGAATCTGTAAGTCTTTCTGTGATTACTCACCTGAATCTCTTGCATTACGGTGAACAATTTCGAAGTGCCATCCACCATAAACAAACCCATGTGTTTATTTTCAGAACCTGGAAGTAACTCTGGCATCTTCGGAATTTTTTGTTGCGACGTGCATTGTGGGAAACAGAGGCTCGCGCTGCCACTGCAGGGAGGTTTGCCGCGGCAGCGTGAGTCTCTATTTCCCACAATTTGAATTCTGCGTTGGCAGCGTTTACACAGTGGCTTATGTGTGTCAGTAACCACGTCATAATTGTCTACGTGAAATACTTCCACACATGACTTTTGGCCCCTTTTTTGTCCATTAGACGAGGCAGAGCATTTGCTGCAACTGTTGTTATTCTTACACAAGTTGCTGTACCAGTTGTCTGTGTCCTTCTGGCGCATAGTACCCCCATCAATTCCGTAAGAGTAGTAGCCTGCCGATGGTAGCAACTCTTACACAGGCATCGGTTTTTCAGTTTCTTTAAAAAAAAAAACAAATATTGATGGGGTTTTTTTTCATCATAGTATCGAATGGCATCATGAGAACAGCGCGTAGTACCACCATCAATTCCGGAAGAGTAGTAGCCTACCAATGGTAGCGATTACACAGGCATCGGTTTTTCAGTTTCTTAAAAAAAATAAGTATTGACTTTTTTTTTCATCATAGTATCAAATGGTATCATGAGTATTAGTTCTCGTGACATCCCTTTGTCTTGTGCACACCAATAATACCCATATGATTAAAGTGCGATTTATCACAATGGACCACATTTGTTGCTGTGAAAGTAGCGCTATGCTTCTGTCCTGAGGTACTTGTTGCCCTGCCAACAATCCTCCTATGTTCCTACAGCTGGTGTCCATTTTAGTTACTCAGGAGATAAACAGAGATTAGAAAGTCTTTAAGTGTTTTTGGACTGAAGAATACTGAACTAAACAAATTTACATGTCAACAGAAGTTACTTTCTCTGTGCTAAAACCATCCATCTGTTGTTTGTTGATCAGAGTTGGCTCCAGTTTTCACCCATGACTGTTAAATTGATTGAAAATATTTTGATTTCTCTCCTAACAGACGGACTGCAACACTTTCTGGTTGCTAAGAGGACTCTCTTTAACACTTCTGTGCACTGGATAGAGGGGTCACCGCAGTCTCCAGAACAATGGTAAAAATGAGTTGGATACTGACATATCTTATCAAGCAGATAAGTTTATTGATTTAAAGCCTTAATTTTCTAACCCTTTTATAGCAGTTTACAGTAACTTTAATTGAAATGGTGAATTGCTCTGTCATGGGTTTCCATGTTTGATGATAGGCACTGTAGCTTTTTTTTTTATGTTACCGTTTAAAGGACAAATAAATGTGTATGTGTCAGATCTAATTTAAGTCACAGGGCTGGTGCCAGAGTTTTGTCATTGCTGTCTGCCTGAGGCTTTAAGAACACATGCAGCTTCCACATCACCACTCTCCTTCAAATTGGCTTTGGCTGTCTCTACACATACTCTTGTGTAATCACTAGTGTTACAAGCTGGCGTAGACATGAGAGCATGTTATTCAGTGTTTTAATTAATCAGAGGCAGCCCAGTGGCACAAAGAGTAGGCCTGTTCATATAATTAAGTTAAGCCTTTTATTCTTGATAAATGTGCTTTCCAGGGTAACCAATGGTTGCCTGATAAAACAGGTTTGATAAAGTTTGTTGAATTGAATAACTTCTGAATAAAAGCTGGAAGATTGTGAAATCTGTATTTTGGGCTGAAAGTGGGGGAGATGACCTCTATTGTATAAATAGAAATAATGTATTCTTTATCTTCCAGGGCTAACTCACAGCACAGAGGTCTTAATGTTAAAAAAAAAAAAAAGTAGATGGGTTTTATCTTGAGTCAAGCAGATTTAATGACATCCTGCTTGGATGCCTGTGTTTTGTACTTAGATTATCATTCTCATAGATGATGTTCTGGTGTAATTTGGTAGTTCTCATCTATTGTTCTGTTGAAAATATAAAACTTCGGGTTATCCAATTGTACAAATGGAACATTACATTCAAAATTGTCACTAGTCTGTCCCCTTTTCTTGATAAACAAGTTTGTAATATTTGTAATAGTTGTAATATTATTTACAATATTTGCATATGCCACTTTCCCTAGTTTGTGTAGACCTAGTCTTTGTGACCTTAGAATGAGCAATTCCCTTCATGGAGTCTACAATGCATGTCTCATGTTTTGCATGTTGTGGCAGGTGGCATCCAGCTTTAAGGTGGACTGCTGTTTTCCCCACAAGTGGTCAATAAAAATGATTAGTACGCGGTTGGTAGTGCGGTCCATGCATACCTCCGTCCCATACATCTCTCTCTCTCTTTCTCTCTCTGTCTCTCTCTCTCTCTCTCAGTACACGCAGGCCGTAATACTGTGCTGTGAATTTGTCGATATGCAGAGTTAAAACCGGTGAAAAGATGCCTCTGAAAAAGAAACAATTGTTTGATAAGGATCTTCCCAACTCAGGCTGTATAACTGCCAGTGAACTGGTCTGTTTTGATGGTCAAGGATCTCGCGCTCGTGCTAACCCCTCTCAGGCCCCTGCTGCTTCAGCTCCTCACTCAGCAGAGTAACCGTCTCAATATAGATACTCAGGGCATATTCATGTGAGTTACAATGGGGCCCAAACGAGTGAGTTTCAACTTTACAAAGGGACTCAATATCTGGAAAACACTAAAGTAGAGTAGGCTTTATGAACTGAAGGAAATTAAAAAGAAATCTAGTGACTGACCTACAGAGTAACTTGACCATATGCCACTGTTGTGATTTGTCTATAGGCTGAGTCACAAATGACGTTACAAATGGCTGCAAACATCATGTGAATGATTTATGGACCATTTCGTACAACCTTCTCAAGGCGGCCTTATAACAATGGAGAGTTTGTAGACCGTTCGTAGCCAGGTGGATGATCTTGTGCAAGATTTCAATGAATGTGCTACAGAATCCCCTTTTGTAGGATGCCCTAACGAATGCCTTAGGAACAACCTTAGAACAACGCACGACGTTTGTGGATCAGGAGGCCATTTCAGAACCCTGTGTTCCTGCGGTGGCCACAGGTAGATTGCAAGTAGATCACAAGAACACATTACGTTATTAGGGACTCTTATGGCATTCACATGAACGAATGTACAGACAGAGATTCGCACAGCGTTCTTAAGGTGGCCATCAGGTGTTCCTATAGGTATTCATGCAGTTCTTAGAGGGAGTCGTATGCAAATTGTCAAGACGGAGTGAATAACTAGACTCAAATGCATGGTGCTGAAGGGAAGTGTTTTATTGACAGAAAAATAAACATGTAGAAACAACACAAAACTTGGAGAGAGATGATGCAGAGTCCACAGGGTGATGGAGAGAATATGCGTGATGGACTGTTAGTTAGGCACTCAGTGACGGATGGTTAGTGTTTTTAACGTACAGTCCCCTATATTGTGTATCTTTGTTTAAAGCCTTAGTCACAAAGCTTCTTATGAACAATGGGTTCAAGTTCTGGAGTTCGCAGGCATTCATAGACATTTGTGGAGGGAGCAATAGTTTCTTATGGCTGTCTTATGAAGTCGGTATGGCTGCCATTAAATGCAAGAACATCTTGAGGCCGCCGTGAGAAAATGATGTGATTTTGTGTCGTATGAACATCGTATACAGTTGTCACGGTCTTCTTAAGGGCACCTTGAGACCTTACCACGTCAGACCTACGGCCACTTCATGAATTATGTTGTTGTAAGGTCAATGTACGTCAGCCCTATGTGAAACTCACAGCGATTGCAAGTTGATGGTAGGAAGATCTTATGCTGTTTCACTCTGACGTCAGCGGAAGAAGAGGGACATTCTCAAGTGCTTAATAAAAAACACAACGTAGTTTAATGCCCCAGAACAGTGATCAATCATCACCAAAGTTCGTGTGGACATCTGTAGTCATGTTCACTTTCACCTCTGCAAAACAAAAAGTTTACATAGTTTAATCATAGAGTACTGTTTATTCATTATTTCATTCATTTTCTGAATCGCTTTGTCCTCCAGACGGTCACGGAGGCCCTGGAGCCTATCCTAGCACTAGAGACGTCGACCATAATTTGGTGATGATTGATGCTGTTTTCAGACATTAAACTACGGTAACCTATTTTTACATTAAGCCTTTAGAAAATGCGTGTTTGATGGGTTTGGGATCGTGCGCTGTCTGTGGTGCTGAAATCACACATTACTGCATGAAAACTGACCTGTAATGTTAGACATTAAGAGTCATAATCGAGGGTATGCACATACGTCACATCCCCCCTGGGTCACGCCCCTCTAAGTCAGACTGAGTGGCAAAAACCAACCTGCTCAACATGATGGAGTATAGCAGTAAACACAGCTTTACTAAGAAGTAACGTTAGCCAAAACAATACGTAATTTAAGGTATGATTTTATCCAAAAATACAGCATAAATTAATGTTACCTGAAATGGGAACCACAAATCTAGGTTTGGTTGCAAGGATTTGTGGATCCATCTACTTCTGTTTTCTTTGTCTTTTGGTGCCTGTAAAATGATAGATCCGTCTGCTTTTCAAACCTGTTCATACTATCAATCACACAACAGGTCTTCCCTTTTTTTTTTTTTTTTAATTAAACGTTATTCTTAAGTTTAGACAGTATTGAAGCCAATGCTGCCACTCATCTCCCTCTTTCTGCCACTCAGTGGGCATAACTGCGGTGACTTCCATTAGTGGTGACGTAACATGCATACCCTCTATAGACATCAGATGAAGAAATTTGAAGAATAAAGTATAAGAATAAAACAAATATACACAAGAATAATAACGGGACGTGAACATTAAAAACACTAACCGTCTGACACGCACATCCGTCACCCTGATCCTCGTCCCTGTGGACTGTGCATTATCTCTCTGGAGATTTGTTTCAAGTTTATTTTTACCGTTAATAAAACACTTTATTCCCTTCTGCACTGTGCGTCTGAGCCCAGTCATTCACTCGGTCTTGAAAATTTGTATTTGGCCCCCTCAAAAAATGCCACGAATGCCTTACAAATTATGCACTACCGCCTATAAACACCTTACGTCCACCTTAAGAAAGCTGTTCGAATCTCTGTCTGTGTCTGTTTGTGTGAAAGCTGTAAGGGACCCCTAATAACAACATATTGTGTTCTTGTGAACTACTTGAGGCCACCACAGGAACTTGTGGGTTCTGGAAAGGCCTCCTGATCCATGAACGCCGTGCATTGTTCTTGCATTTGTTAGTGCGGCGTACGAAAGGGGGTTTCGTACTGTGATCGTGGAAAATCTTGGACAAGATCGCTCACCTGGCTACAAAATCCACGAACACTCCATGAAGACTCCATTCTTAATGGCCACCTTTAGAAGGTTGTACGAAATGGTCCATAAATTCTTTGCATGGTGTTCGTAGCCGTTCGTAACATTTGTGACTGAGGCTTTATTCTTATACCTTCTACTTCAAATTTCTTCATATGATGTCTTATTATGACTACTATTTTTTTTAACATGTTTAACAGTGCAGATTCGTGTTTTCCGGCATAATCTACAGGAATGTGTGATTCAGCACCATGGACAGCGCATGATCCCAAACATAAAACACAGGCTGGCCAAATTTTAATAATTTGACTTGCATTACTTCATATATCAATGTTCTTCTAACTTCTATCTTATTCCTTTATTTTGTTACTTACGGAAAAGATAACAGGAGGGTAGTAATTAGTCGGTCTTAGGCTCACAAAGTGTCAATACTGTTTGTAGAGGTGTTGCCTCTCTGGCCACACCCACTCTGTCTTCTCTGCATCTTCTTCAGGAAATTCTAAAATGTTTAGTATAAAAAACATTATTCATCCATAATTGTGGGGTTTTTGTTTTGATTTTTGGAGAGGTGAAAGTGGACATGATTAGAGATGTCCATACATAATTTAGTGATGATTGACCACGGGTTTCAGACATTGAGCTACATTAAGCTTTTTCTCTATAATGTGTGCCAATTGAGAGGAAAATGCTTAACATGGACAGCAACCATAAAATTGGGGTTTTTGTTTTGGTACGATTTTTGCAGAGATGAAAGTGGACATGACTAGTGATGTCCACACAAACTTTGGTGATGATTGATCACTGTTCTGGGGCATTAAACTATGTTGAGCTTTTTTTATCGGCTGTCCTCTGCCCACCCTGGAACACCTGTCCATATCCTGCTACTTAAGGAAAATAAAGGCCATCACAGGAGACTCCACACACCCCGCATACCCACTGTTCAACCTGTTGCCCTCTGGCAGACGCTACACATTGATCAAGGCCCGCACCAGTAGGCTGACAAACAGCTGCTTCCCCTGGACTGTTCACACTGCCAACACCGACAGACTCATACACACACACATAGTCTGACCCAACTTCTGCACAACCCTTGCACATTGCACTTAACTTGCACACTGTATTTTAAAATTTTAGTCTTTATCCTTTTTTATCCCATTGTTATTAATTTATTTATACATATACTGTTATTTGTTCTTGTATTTTTATTATTATGTGGTGCAGAGTGGCCCCACCGCAATTTCATTGTAACTCCTGTGCAATGACACTGAAGGCTATTCTGTTCTATTCTGTTACGTTAAGCGTTTTAGAATGTCCCTCTTCTGCTTCTGTTGTCGGACCAAAATAGCGGCCACAACCGCTTGATCTTGCCTGTCTTTGTCTTGTAGCTGTAGGAGTTAGAGCCCAACCGATTAATCGGCCGATTATAGCGTATCACCAATTAATCAACATCAGCCAATGTAGCCGATATATTAACTTTTTTTGCTGCGCGGAGATTCTGTCGCTCACTGCTCCTGTGTGTGTGTGTGCTGCCCGGAGAAGAGGAACTTTAAAGCGAGTTAGTTTCACTTGAACTCCTGCTCGGACAATGATGCTATCACCACCCCACACACAATCACATAATCACGGAGCCCCCCACCCCCCGCCCCCGCACGCGCTCTGACAAGGATGGACTGCTTAACAACTTAGGAATCACCTAATTCACTCTGCACATGCTCAGTTTAGTCCTTAGTCCACATAAGAAGTTGTAGTGCCGTAAGGCAGACACATCAAAATTTGTGAGTGAAAACATGATTGTGTGGTAAGTAATATTTTTTGCTGTAAATATTTTTGTGATTGCACAGTTTGCATTTGAAAGTTGTGTAAATTATATTTGTGAGATAAAGATTTATGCAACTGTTAATCCACCTGTCGACAATTATCTAATATAAGATTATTATGTCCCATGTAGATCAGTGTTCTTATTTCATATATCGGCCAATATATCGGTTATCGGCCAATATCGGCCGATATATTGGATATCGGCTTTTTTTAGCCCCCGATATCCGTATCGGCCCCAAAAATCCCATATCGGTCGGGCTCTAGCAGAAGATTCAGTCTTGTGGGCATTATTGCCATCTTGAGTGCAGTGAGCACGACACCAGACTTTTAGTACACGGCCACTGTTAATATATCGATCTAAATAAAAGCGCATCTAAGTAAAAGCGTAAGATCTTCCTACCATCGACTTGAGAGTGCTGTGAGTTGCACATAGGCCACCTTACGACATGTAAATTCATGAAGTGGTCGTAGCTATGATGTAGGGAGGACCCAAGGCACCCTTATGAAGAATGTGACAACTGTAAGGTCTTCATAAAACATAAAATCACGTCATTTTCTCCCGGAGGCCTCAAGTTGCTCTTGCGATCTGAATAGCAGTCGTACCGACTTCTTAAGATGGCTGTAAGAAACTACTGTTCCCTCCACGAATGTCTACGAACTCTGATCTCATACGAACCCATTGTTTGTAAGAAGCTTTGTGACTGAGGCTTTACACTCAACAGGAGTGCGACCACTGACCAGTCTGCATCATATCACGCTAACATGTTTTGAAATTGTCATTCTTTCAGAATATTTACATTTATTCATTAAACAGTTCAGCAAAATATGATTGTGTTTCACTTTCAGTTTATGTGTGTACAATGGTCTATATGTGTGACATTGTGAATGATTCGATATGGAAAATGAAGATGATGAAACAAACAACGTACTTTTTAAAATTAAAGTCTTATTTCCAGACACAATAGTATAGCAGTGGGACTCGACAAAAAATCAGATGAACTCATACCAATTTGTAGATGTGGTACAGAGTTGATATCACCTAAACAAAAAAGCTCTGAACTGACGAAACAAATAATGGCTGTAATGAGAGCCTTTCCTGTTTTGCATAAGAGAGAATGAGGTGATAGATATTCAGGTGGTTGGAGTCTAAAACCTCTTTCAGATATCACTACAGCTTAAACATTGAACCTTTTGGAAAACTGCTGTTTCTCCTTTACTTACAATCTCGCCTCTTTTCACTTCAAGCCTCCCCCAATGCGCCACCGCTCCATGCGTGTCTTCATGAATGATGACCGCCATGCCATGGCGAAACACTCTGCCATCTACCCTACACAGGAAGAACTGGAGAATGTTCAGAACATGATATCTCACACGGAGCGAGCCCTCAAAGCAGTCTCAGACTGGCTGGATAAGCAGGAGAAGGGGTCTTCAAAACTGGACTCAGACACAGATACTGATAAAGACAGGTAGGAGATGTTAAAGTCTTCCCAAAAATTTAATTAGTAAAACATAACATACGTGCAGATTGTATTACAATGAAGATGAACAAGCCATATATTTAACTGTTGAATCTAATGTGTTTTTAAAGCGACCATAAAGAACAGGTCACACGCTCCCTGCGGGGTGTAATGCGGGTGGGTCTGGTAGCTAAGGGCTTACTACTAAAGGGGGACCTAGATCTGGAGCTGGTGCTGCTCTGTAAGGACAAGCCTACCATCTGTCTGCTAAAGAAAGTGTCTGAAAACCTGGTTACACAACTGAAGGTGAGGCTTAAGTTTTAAAGTCTTGTAAACGTATAATAACAAAAATTATATTTGAGCCTGGTTACTTGCTGCTGCTGAAAACTGAACTTGGAACACAAACAAATCAGCAGTGGTTATGCTTTTTTTTTTTTTTAAATAAATAATGTCCTTGCGTCATAATTTTTCAGCTCATCACAGAGGATAAGTACGTGGTGAGCCAGAACATCCGTGAGGCCAGTATAGTCATCAAGAACACCAAGGAGCTCCCTCTGACCCTCACCATTCACCTGACTTCCCCTGTGGTGCGTGAGGAGATGGAGAGGGCTGCAGCTGGAGGTAAGCTCCAACACCAGGGCACCTGTATTGTTTTTAGTGGGACCCCGCCTCCAGCAGGGAGGCCAGGCAACCAGGCTAGACAGCTATTGTTTATTGGGCCTTCAATGGAGCTAGGGGACAAGAATGCACTGTCACATAATGAAAATGTGCTATGTTTATAGCTCTCTAGACACTCTCATAGTTCCATGTAATGTAATTGTACATTTTTGATGGCCCAATATACAGTACAGGGCAGGTAGCTCACTGACTGCTGAAGACATGGCTTTCTCTCCCCCCTTTATGATCAAGTTCACAACGAAATGAAGGCTTACTGAGAATTTAACAAAATACAAAAAGAAAGAGACCACTTTGTTTGCATGTGTTTTATCATTGATGATGAACGGTTTGCATTGCAGCAAAAATGAGAAGCAGAGTGTGCGTTGAAACTGTCCTTGGTTATTAGACCCAGCAACGGGCTCTTGACTGTCACTGATGTTCTTTAGTACAGAAGGCTTCAGGTTACAGATAATGACAAGGGACACTTGGTATGTGTCCAGAAATCCATTGGATAGACCCAAGTTGTTAGGTTGTAACAGACAAAGGGTTCATCAAGTTTTTCCATGATTATTAGTGCTTACTTGTGCAATAACATGGTAAGCTTTGAAGTAGTTGACATTTTCTTTGGGTATTCTCAACTGCAATGAGGACCTCAGTTTTAGCAGGTGTTGAACCTTGACCTTATCTGTAGCACTGGGCTAAGCGATGCCCACTTTGGGTTTTTTGTTTTTCAAGCCATCAGTTTTGCTGCAGTGTGGACTTGTTTTGATACCCACTTTTTATGCATCTGATAACGTCTGCCTGTGGTTCCAATTCTGATTCTCTCTGTCAAGCCTTCTAGTGTGTCAATTTTTAGGGACGCTGGACCTTTGACCAACTGGCCGCTCTCTGTCTCGGAAGGGGCAAAGTGCAGTGCACCCAGTATAGGGGTGAAGGGGAGGGGCTCTGCCTCCTGTTAATGTCCGAAAAGAAAAGCAGACCATTTAAGCGCTGAATCTAAGGCATCTGTTTGAGTTGGAGAGATAACCTCCCTTTAGATACAGTAAATAATCTCTAAATAAACAGACATTTTTATGCTAGGGATTTTTACTACTGTTATGTTGTACAACCCACTTCATAATAGTGTCATCTCTGTGGGTTTTAAGTTTTGATATTGTGTGCCGGGCCGTGCAAAACTACACTAACTGGGAGGTTAAGAGCAATTGGTGGTTCTCCAGTGGAGGGGTCCCCCTCCCCTTACCCCTCCTGCCTGTGGCTTGGGAAGGCTGCCTGTGTTCCCCCTGGCCGGCTGACAGAACTCCCCTTGGTCAAACTGTACCTTGTCTTCTTATTCCACCTGCCAATAGAAACGCTTTCAGTCAACGATCCCCCGGATGTTCTGGACAGGCAGAAATGCCTAACTGCCTTGGCGTCTCTCCGCCACGCTAAGTGGTTCCAGGTTTGGATCTTGTCTTTATTTGTCTCTAAACAGAAGTAGTTTTGAGTTTGGTTTTTATGCTGTATGTTCTTTTGTCTTTTATTTGGGCGTTCCATGTGTTTCTTCTTTTATTTACTCTTTTGAACTGTATTTCTTGTAGTAATACCCGATGATCTGGATGTTTATTTTGTAGGAAACCTTTGTCATGACACTGTTGTAGAGTTGCTTTGCTCACTTAACAGGTTGAGCCACAGCACCATTTTAAAGATGTTCATTGCTGCTTTTTAGTTTCTGAGTTCATTAGTCTCCCTGGCCGTCATTCAAGCTAATTAACTCGCCTTAGGCAAAAAAAACCAAAATCCAAATCTGGGACTAATACACCATGTATCCAGGTGCAATATTTCTACAATGTCAGTGTTGGTGTGAGTAAGTTGTTGTTATTTTCACATATATGCAAGCTAAAGCCCTTTACACTGTCTCATTATGTAGTTTTAGAATATAAAATGTCTTTTTATAAATCATGTTGATGATAACTCATCATAGTATTGTGGCCTGTGTCATCTTTGGCTTTCACACTATAACAACCAACGCTCCATCTCTGCAGCTTCTTTTTGTAGAGAATGTGGCCTCAACTTCTCCCGCTCTCTGGCTGTGTCTGTTACTCTGTGTGCCACAACTACAGGAATATTGCACCTTGAAAAATCTTTGTAATTATTTGTTTTCTGATTGTCACTGACCTTTCAATGACAGCACACACCAGCATACCCTTTTATACAGCTGACTTGGTTCTCTCATGAAAGCTGATAAAAAGTTTGAGCTGGCTTTAT
The DNA here is from genome assembly GCF_902148855.1 of Sphaeramia orbicularis. Classification (NCBI taxonomy): domain Eukaryota; kingdom Metazoa; phylum Chordata; class Actinopteri; order Kurtiformes; family Apogonidae; genus Sphaeramia; species Sphaeramia orbicularis. The sequence goes on from NC_043964.1 coordinate 44,749,143, forward strand.
TGATTTTCTTTCTAATGTTAGTTCTTAAGCATGATCTTCACCACATGTACAAATGTTTTAATACTTATCATCAATCATGTTGGCTTTTAACTTACAGTCATGACTGAATAATAAGTAGCATTTGTCAACAAAACCAAAACATTTTCTATAATCAATATAATTGTGCATTTCCATAATGACAAAGCAAAGCTGTTATAGTCTGTGTGGCTTCATTTTTAATTTATTTACTTGGATGTTTGCTTTATGCTCCACATAGACATCTTGGCTTTTTTTTTTTTTTTTTTTTTTTTTTGACTAAGACGTCTTGTCCTCCTCGTGCCCCTTCCCCCTCCCCGCATGTGTCCCCAGGCCAGAGCCAATGGACTGCGTTCCTGTGTCATCGTCATCCGGATCCTAAGGGACCTGTGTGTCCGTGTCCCCACATGGGCCCCACTCCGTGGCTGGGTAAGATATGGCTGGGTTTTTTACAGTCTCGGTGTACACAACTGTTAATGTGCACACAGTTTTTTTTTAAATGATGGGATGGTAAACATAAAAAGTTGTTTTTGTAACAGTAAATTCTCAGCAAATCTGATTGACTTCATCCTCTGCAGTTTTACAATTCTCCTGTGTTGTTTCTGCAAATGTGCAGGCCATTTTCCATCCCTGATATGGGGAAAAAGGTGCTGTAAATTGACTTACTATCTCAAAATAATGACTTATCTCAAGATTAGATACATTTACTTTAGTCATTATTTCACCCAGGCATTTTTTCATGACGGTGGTAAAAATAGAATGTTGTGTATAGATGTAATGTCATGTATACATGGCTAAAATTCAGAAAATGCACTGCTTCCATTTCAGAAGAGTGAAGCCTGTGTTCACTGATTTGGAGCTGTAACGCAGTGACCTGAAATCTCTCTTATCAGTGACCTCGCTTATAAATAGCGTTGTCAAAAGACGAGTCATCTTCCTCCCTCTCTTCCACAGCCACTGGAGCTGATTTGTGAGAAAGCCATTGGCACAGGGAACCGGCCCATGGGGGCAGGAGAAGCTCTGCGGAGAGTTCTAGAGTGTCTCGCTTCAGGAATTCTCATGGCAGGTATGTATATCCTTCACCTCACACTGATGTGATCCTCAGGGGTGGATGTTTGTATGTTTATGTGCTCAATACTGTCAGGTGTTTCTGTGGCAGATGGTGCCGGGATCTCTGATCCATGTGAGAAGGAGCCCACAGATGCTATCGGTCACTTGGACTTCCAGCAGAGAGAGGACATAACACAGAGTGCACAAGTGAGAGAGCTTCAAATGTATCTATGTATTTATTGTGTTGTAATCAAACATAACTCACTTACCATCTCGTATTTTCAGCATGCCTTAAGGCTGTCGGCTTTCGGACAGCTTCACAAAGTGCTTGGAATGGATCCACTTCCTTCAAAGATGCCCAAGAAACCACGAAGTGAAACTCCAATAGATTACACAGGTAAGGCAGGACAACCGAGCATTTAAGTTTTAGAAGGTTGCAGTATTAACCTTAGGAGCACTTGTGTATTTTTTTATATGCGTGTGATAATGTGTTATTGATTGTATGTGTGACTTTGGTACAGTCCAAATCCCTCCCAGTACTGCATATGCCCCACCAATGAAACGGCCCATTGAGGAAGAGGAGGGAACTGATGACAAAAGCCCCAATAAGAAGAAGAAAAAACTACAGAAGAAATGTAAGAACTGTAGTTTTTGGTAAATTGTAAAGATAGGATAATCTCAGTTATTAGACATTTAACATTGAGCTTTTGATTTTAGAGTCTTAGACAATACAGTGTGTCCATGTAATATGTAGCCCATTATTTAACTATAGAATTAAAAAGATGTAAGAGCAGTGTGAATAGGTCAATATAGATTAAATATATGGACTTAAAATGAATATTTGCTGTAGCTGTAGATAAATTGTATTTATCGTCTAGTTATTGAGTTGTGTCATGCCTTCATTCAGCTCCAGATGAGAAAGCTGAACCTCCTCAGGCTATGAATGCATTAATGAGGTTGAACCAGCTGAAGCCAGGTCTCCAGTATAAGCTGGTCTCACAGACCGGCCCAGTTCATGTCCCAGTCTTCACCATGGCTGTAGAAGTGGAGGGCAAGTCTTTTGAGGCCTCTGGTCCATCCAAACGCACTGCCAAACTGCATGTAGCTGTAAAGGTGAGTATACAGTATGTAGTAGAATGCAGTATGTAATTGGATGTAGTTCCCTTCTGTTTATCCTATTGATGTTATTTTATGTAAAATTGTTTTTGTAAACTACAATGTGGGCGTTTGCAGGTCCTCCAGGATATGGGTCTGCCCACAGGAGTGGAACTAAAAACTGCTGAGCCAATAAAGTCAGAGGAAGCAGAAGTAACTGTGGAAGACTTGAAACCAACAATAGCACCCACTGAAGCACCCACTGCTGTCACTGGAGTAGTCAATGCAGACTCCGCTGATGCTGCAGAGGTACACAACGCCTCCAGTGATGATTGCATGGAGTTGTCTGTTCTTGTTCTAAAGAATGTCTTTCTTTTGCAGTCATCACATGCACAACTTGTTGATGTTGTCTGTTTCTTCTCAGACTGCTCGTCAACAGGGACCAATCTTGACTAAACATGGTAAGAACCCTGTGATGGAGCTGAATGAGAAGCGCCGTGGCCTCAAGTATGAGCTCATATCTGAGACCGGAGGCAGCCATGACAAACGCTTTGTCATGGAAGTGGAGATAGACGGTCAGAAGTTCCAGGGGACTGGATCAAATAAGAAGGTGGCCAAGGCTTACGCTGCGCTGGCTGCTTTGGAACGACTCTTCCCCGAAGGATCAGTGGCCGAGGCTGCCAAGAAGAAAAAGGGACCACCTATTGTAAGAGTAGTCTACCTTAAGCCCAAAATCAGACTATAAACACTTATAATTATGGCCTTGGTGGGGTAGAAATGTGATATTCAACATTAATGACGGGGGTCTTTCTTCTTCAGCACACCCCGGGCTTTGGCATGATGGGAGCGTCTGGAGCTGGAGATGGGCCTACACCAAGGGGCAGAGGGAGAGGAGGACGAGGTCGAGGAAGGGGCCGGGGCTTTAATAATGGAGGAGGCTATGGCCAAGGAGGTGAAATAACACTTAAAGCAGATGTGCTGCTGTAGTCTTCTCAAACACTGACCTTTAGTTACCTTTACCACAGAAGCTGATGGACCTTTATTCTCTAAATTCCTCTAATAGGTTTATTATTTTACACTTATGATTTAATTCCTTCTTTTTTCCCTTGTTTAAGTTACTCTTATTACAATGTTAAAACCAACTCTACACAACCTGTATCAGTTCAGTTGGGCCTGTTGTAATACATAATTACCACATTTCTATAATATAAGATACCCACAGTGTTTTTGCCTGATGTAATACATAATCACCACATTTCTGTCATGTAAGATACCCACATTGTTTTGCCTGATTGTCGTATGAAAACATTTCAAAAGGATTAATACCGTAACTTTTTTCACTTCATTTTCCACTGTTTGAGATCTGAGTGGCACTGTTTTATAATACTTACATCTACTTCATCTTAAGGCATTTTTGTAGTAAGAAAAAAAAATACTGTTTTTGTTGCTGGTGGTTTACTCCCCTTTGTTTTTCCCACTTATGCTTTTTTGTTTAGTTTGACCATACATACCGACTCAGCCTTTATTTGATTGCAAGTTTTTATTTGAGGAAAGAGGGTACTTCTGAAAAATATCAGATTTTATGAATATATCTGACATGTTACGTTCAGTTTTTAAAATCTGTGTCATCCCACCAGGTGGATTTGGAACATATGGTTATGGGAACAGTGCTACCTCTGGATACAGTGAGTACTCATTTCGTCATTTATGACTCTTACATTGATATGTGCTTTTCTTGAGGCTGCAGTTAGCCTGTGGGTCAGTATAGACATCCTGGTACTTCCCTCGTGCTATAACGACACAAAAAATGGCTTCATTTTGAATCCAGCAAATATGAGCCATGTTGGGACGTTCCCACTTGAGTGATTTTACATTTCTCTGCTTTAAGCCACAGGATTGATCTGTTTTTTGAGCCTCTCTCCTCTTTTGAGAACCCCTTCTTCCCTCTGGCAGCCTGTTCTGAGGACTGACCTACCTGAGCGTGACAGGAGCAGAGAAATCTAAAAACCAACTAAGTTTTGAAAACAATCTGACCACTGCCACTTTTACGGCAGAAAAAAACCCTCCAAATAAAGAAATCTAATTTTGATATTTTTTTTCCCTTCTCTGCCCTGTCTCACTCTTTAGGTGACTTTGTCTCAGACTGCTATGGCTACCACGAGTTTGCGACTTAGATCTTCCCCCAGTCTTAGAAAATCTTTAACAATCCACTAAATGGACAAAACGCTCAGTAGTGTTCCAGCAGCATCACGAACACCCTTCACCACCAAGTCCGCACCCCTGGGACTAAAGTGACATCAACTGCTCCGCCCTGTCCTGTCGTGCCAATTCCACTTGTCATGTCGTGACACCCTGGGGAGACAGTCTGCCTCTGCATGCGTAGAAACCAAAAGTCACCTCCTGTTCTGTCAGCTCGCCGTGGATGTACCCAAAACACACGGACCTTCCCAAACTGCAGGGCTCTTTTTTTTCTTGTACATTTCCTCCCTTTGTTGGACCAGTGGCGGAGTTTTGTTTTTGTTTGTTTGGATCATGATGATGTAAAATCCTGTGGGAGCTGGACGAACTGCCTTTTTTCTTTTTTCTCTAGACATGGACAAGACTGCGACAGCTTATCTTTGTCTCCATACTGTTCAATTAGATGAGAATACTCACACGAGATCCATTGTTTTTCATTTAATGTCAGAATCATAAAGCTTTTTATATTTTTTTTTCTTTGCCCTTATAAATAGCCACATTTGTTAGTTTTAGAATCTGCTTTTTCTGTCACAACAGCAACACTGTTATGTCTTGACTAAACTTAATGCATGATGGTCTTAAGCAGGGTTTAATTGCTGCACTATCCCATCTGTAACAGAATTAGGCAGCGAAGATCTGAGGCTGTTGACTTCATGTTTGCGCACACAGACTGGCTGATACATGTTTGGGATGGAAGACTTCTAGCTAAGGCTGTTTTTATATGTCTTTTGTTTTTTTAAATAAATGTGATCACCATACTTCACTGTGTTGCTGCAGGGTCTGATTCCATTTGTACAACAAAATGAGTCAATATATGGTCTTCATTTTTAGAAATGTTCATACTATTTTAAGATTGTGCCATGATGTTTCAATTCCTTAGATTACTACAACAATGGTGGTACAAACGGTGGAACCGGGGCTTCGAGCAGCCCGTCAGGTGGTCCTCCAGCCAGCACAGTGCCCAGCTCTGCTCAGGGGTCCTATGGTTCATACTACCAGAATGATGGAGCCTACACTGCCACGTCTGCTACTAAAACCCAAAAAAAGAAACCCCCCATGCACAAAGGTGGTGGTAAAGCGCCCTTTTCTGGTCCTCTTGGTGCAAGCGGGGGATCTGCAGGGGTCTACCAGTCCAGCAGTCCCTCAGGGCAGGGTCCGTATAACCAGTACGGCCAAGGCTATGGGCAGGGCAAGAAGAACTTCAACCAGAATCAGGGGGGGTCAGGAGGATATTCGTACAGCACCGCCTATCCAAGCCAGGTTACCGGGGGGTCAGGAGGTAACCAAGACTACAACTATGAAGGTGTGTTAAAGACACAATGTCTGACATTTCTAATTGCAGAAATGCTAATTTCAGGGTGTTCATAAAGTCTCTTTCCGATGTAACAAATTCATTACAAAAGCAAATGAATAAACAAATCTGTGGGAATCAGGGTTAGGGTTAGATTACAAAATGAAAAGTAGATACTGAAGTTTTTTTGTTTCATTTAATACACTTTTATAATGGGCACCAGTAGTTGAACGAAGCACATTATGACCGTACTGGATTTCTTGCCATGTTGGCTGTAGCATAGCCTCATCAATGGTGGCAATGGTATAAGTGATCTTTAGCTTCAGTTGATGTCCCCTATCTTTGTTTGATACATGATATCTTTAACATAGCCCCATAAGAAGAAATCCAGGGCAGTGATATCTGAGTGACTGGTCGTCCACTCCTCCCTTTATCCAACACTGTCCCTGTCTCCATAAATTTCTTGTACCATGCATGAATTGAACGATGTGACAGTAGATGTCTTCCATACTTAATCCTGTAGTTGCGCTGAGTCTGCATATCGATTTTGTTTCAGTTAACCATGATACATATTGTGCCTTTTCTTGAGTAGCCATTTTTAGAGGTTATTAAACAGAGCCTATTTCATCAACAGGGTACTTAAAATGCACAATTGCAATGTGATTAAAAACTTTGATAACCACTGAGTACATAAAATACATTTGATTAGCTACATCAATTGCTTTGTAATACATTTTTTACACTGTAAAGAGACTTTGTGGACACTCTGTACTACTTGCTGTGGTGGGTGACTGCATTTAACTGTATCACACCTGAGTATTAAACAGAGTTAATGTAGGCTAAGATCTTCAGTCATCCCGGTCATTATGTGTCTAGGTTGATGTACGTAAGGAATGAAATTAACATTAACTAATGTAATCTTAAATGGTCTAGGTTCTGTAGGTTGGCAACTGGACTCTGATCAGTTCAGTTGCGTTTATACAAAGTTCATGTCCCTAACCACGGCTGCTGCAGAGAAGGGTGAGAGGGGTATTCAGTTGGTTGTAATGGGAAGCTTCACCACTAGGTGTCTCCAAATATCACAAACTGAACTTTTGAAATTTCTAAACATGATTGGGCCCATGTTATATTATTGATTTTTGTTGCATATTGACTGCATCACATCATTTTTGAAGGGAAACACAATCATCATAACATACGTTAGACACAGTAACTCAGTAGAATGACATTAAAATAACACAGTTGCCAGGTAGAAAGGTAATTTGTAGGTGTATTTAAATATTGTTCTGACTATGATGTGTGACAAGAGCTTTTGCATGTTAGGCTCATGTGTACACTAATGTAATGTCAATAACTTGCAGTTAAACTCATGCAATAGTAATTTTTATGTTGCATTAAATTAGCTAATGTCATGACATTTCATTAGGATGATATATTTTAACCAAGTGATGATACACAATATGTATTTGTAATTTTTATTTAATTATTAAAACAAATTATGTAACCCAATACCATGCAACTCATCCCAAGAAATTATGTGCTGGAGTTTTCCAAGGTTTGCCAACTTTAGATCAATTATTCATGATTTACAATCAAATAGTCTCCAGGGTGTATTTACTTTTCTTGCCACTGCTGACAAATCTATATTCAGGCCAGTGCTTCTGATACATCTGCTGGCCAATAAAGTGACCCTCTGTGTTTTCATTGTAGGCTTCAACAACCAGTCCAACTACAACTCCCAGGGAGGAGGAGGTGGAGGTGGTAACCAGGGTTTTGGCAACAACCACTCTCAATATCACAACCCAGCGGGCTATGGCCGGGGGGACGGCAGCATGAATTACCAGTACAGATAGACTGTTACCATTCCATTTGTGTATCATTGGCACCAAGCACCCTGCGTCAGTGTCTCAAGCCTTCTCCAAAGAAATCCATTGATGGCTCGCCCGTGCTCTCTCTTTTTGCCTTTTCCATGTTTGCTTCTTGTGCTTTTTTGGGTTTAAGTGTAGCACACATCATGGGCACAGAGGGAGTTGTCTGGGTCGTTTGAGTGTCAGCTGAGTTGTGACTGAATTTAGTGAAATGTTCTCAGTGGTCTGGTCAGTGCTTGGTCTTGTGTTTTTAGACTTTTTTTTTTTTTTTTTTTTTACCTCTGCTACCAGTCCTGTTCACTTAATATGAAAGCTCACGCTACAGATGACTCGCTACTAGTTCTGACTCGGTTTCCGTCGTTATCAAGAGTTGTGTGGTGACAGTTTATTCCCCTCATGTGTTACTAGTAAACTGTGTAGTTTTGAACTGCAAGACTTGTTCTAATTTTTGTAATAATTCAATAGACCAGAAGAGCTTTTTTATTTACATAATTGCTTGTAATTTTGGCTTTTTTTGTAATAACTTGATTGTGATTTAGTTGTTTTAAACAACGCATTTGGAGATTACTGGAAAATAAATGGATGTTACACCCACATTTCTGCTCACTGTTGCTTTTGATAGGGTAGGATTTGTTTATGTTGATGTAACAAAGTGTGTTTGTATTTATAAATGATTTTTATTTGGATACAGGTTTTTATCTGACTTTTGACCTGAACAGTTGAAATGAGCTTCTTAAAGTGGCACATGGGACATGCAAGCCATAATTACTGATCTCAACACATATATGTATGGATCACGTAATATCCACGTCATATTACCAAAATGATAAGTTTAATTTCCTCCTTGCTTTGGAATAGGAATAACCATACTGACTGACTGTAGGATAAAATATCTTGAGTGAAAATGCATATTTTAATGTTAAACATAACTGCAGGATCTGATATGTACACTTGATATTTAGTAAATGTGTAGTGCTTATTATGACTAAAATCATGGTGTTTGCAAGATCATTAAGATAGTCCTTTTTAAGACTTAAGTCCTTAATTCTTAAAATGTATAATCCTTAAATCTGGCACTCAAAGGTCTTACAAATTCCTTAATACAATTAATGGTGAGTCTATATTTGCTTTTAAAGATAGTCAAATTTGCGCTTTGTGTTGAGAAGTTTACCAAAATAGAGATGGGAATGAGTGGAGCCACCAACAATCATTTTTGAGTGAAGGGATCAGGTATGAGCTTTAACAGCTTGAACATCACTAGCAGAAACAATCATTGAAAAATGGAAATGTAAACAGCTGGATTAAAACATGGTTAAGACTGGTTCAAGAAAAAATCTGAGGCCTGTTATTTGTGCATTTAAGATCTGTCTTAAAAAGTCAAATTTTTGGCTTCCTCAAACCTGCAGATACTGTTTGAACACTATGATGCAGGAAAAACTGAACAAAGGCAATGTTTCCATTACAGTTTTTTCACTGAAAGCATTTGAAAACAGACATTTTATGATTATGACTTTTCATCCGGTAATTATGAGATAGTAAATTTCTTTTGAGGTTTCTTATTAAGTTACGAGTGACTCAAGAACGTGTATTACTGAGACTTGTTTTATCAAAATGGTGACTTGAAGATCTAATATGCTAGCTTGGTACATGCGTCACATGCGTCAAGGTGGTAATGAAGTCTTTTGGGAGCTGCATGCTTGACGTTAACTAAATCAGTTTGTAAGCTGACAGTAGGACCTAGTCGTGAGCCAAACGTATAATTTAACATGGGATTTTTGAAGGAAACCTGAGCCTATTTTTCGAAATAAAAGCTACAGTACAGCCTGTAATCATGGCTTTGTTAATAGTTAACGCCAAGAAATTACTGACCTCCGTCCCAACACGAAACAGGCTCAAACAAATGCGTGTTTACACAGCACAAACAAATACTAATGATTTATTTATTTATTTATTTTTGGGGGGGGGGCGTTATGTCAATGATTAGCAGCAACATTTATGTTTGTGCATTGTTTTTTTGTGCAGTGCCAAAAGGTCACACTCATGCTACTAAACACAAAAAATGTGCTCTTCAAATAGTAGCCATGAAAAATTAATAATATTGTAGTAAATGACATTGTTCTTTCATTGAGCTAATTTTTCACTTAGTACATCTAATCTAATTATTGGTATCAAATACGAGTTTAAAGAAAAAAAAAAAAAAAAAAAAAAAAAAAAATATATATATATATATATATATATATATATATATATATATATATATTTTTTTTTTTTTTTTTTTTTTTTTTTTTTTTTTTTTTTTTTTTTCTACTTCTCTTCTTCTTTGTATTTTAACCATAAAAAGATACAATGATTTGAATGGTTTTTGAATGGCACATTTTGTTTTAATTTAAAATTATTATTATTTAGTATTAGAGGCTGAGCTGGAAATAAAAGATCAAATTTAAAAATTAAAAAAAACAAAACAAGTGTGTAAAATGCACCTGACCTTTTTTTTTTTTTTTTGAGAGTTGAAAATAGTCGCTGTCCATTACAGCATTTAAGGTAAATGTTTTCTTACGTTTGTTACTCGGGTATTTACGGCCTTCGTTGAAGTGACGTTACATCCGGTCTCTCTCGGGCTTCGTACGGCTCTAACATGGCGGATACCGGTGTGGTGGAAGCGCTCCTACGGCTGGTGGAGAAGGCAGATGACGGCGTGGACAGCGTCCAGGTGGCGTCCAGGCTCGGGGTGGATCACCAGGTGGTCGTGGGAGCCGTGAAGAGTCTGCAGGCTCTCGGTGATGTGAGTTTATCAACCACGAGTGTCACAGTCTCGCGTGTCAGTGTCAACTGCGTTCATTGACTGATGCAATACAGACGTTGGTTTAAAGAGTGGACGAGTGTCACCTACAGATATTTAAGAGTGCTTGAAGTATTAAAACCTTTTAGTTGAGTTAAAGTACTGCAAGAGGAATATCCTGTAAATGTGCTACTACTAGAAAAGGTCCTGCAGTAAAATCTACTTATGTCAAAGAAGTACACCAGTGTTAGCGGTAGGATGACCAGACCAGCTAAATATGGGCCTGGCTGAGACGTAGACTTGCATTACATGTTATGATGTCTTTCTAAGTCACACAAAAACGTAGGCCTTCAGCATCTCAGACAATTAATAGTTTATATTTTATTTCAAGCAACTTTTCCACATCAATAGAAAACATAAGTAAATTTAACTGTTCTAACGATCTTATGTGATTTACTGGTTTAATGTCGTTTAATTTGCATCCAACAGTTTGTATGTGCATTTTCAATATCCACTAGAAACCCCGTACTTATTAAAGAAAATCTTGAAATTTTAGAAATTGTTTTTTTTTACACTTGGCTGTGTAAGTCAGGAGTTTGATGTGGTTTTTATCGTGAAAGTTTGGAAATCATTCTTAAACTGACCTCATATCACAATAAATTAATTTTATATCACATTAGTATGTCAGTAGGTTTGCCTTTGTTGTGAAAAAAAAAACAAAACAAAATTCCAATAAATCTTTCCACAAACACCTTGGAAAAGTCAGATTTTCTATATTTCCTCATATTCAGTAAACCTGTTGATATCCTCTGTCATGATGTTTGAAAATGGGTGTGTTTCTGTTTCTGACAAGAGAAGATCTTTGTCTTTTCCCCTGCTGACCATAACCAGGGTTATGTAGTAGTTATAAGCACAGATAAAACACATGAATGAGACACATGGGCCCTACTCTGAATACATGGTCAAAAATCCTCCTCAAACCTGATAACTCCTGCAGATCCCAAATGTTTGAGTTAGGAAGTGCTTCATTCAGAAAAAGACCCGATTCAGGAGATCCAAACCTTACATGTTGTTTGGACACCATGACAAATAGACACCTGTTGGATTCAGAATATTATGCTCAATGTGTTGTATTTCAGAAGTGGTTCTATTACCCGTGTCAGAATGTTCATCTTAGAAGTAACTGGGGTAATGGGGAGTAAATGAAATTTGTACATTGTGATACCATAATTATTCTGTAAATTAATTTGCTAAATGGTTTTGAAACACCACACTTTACTTCATTACACTGGATCATTTAATCTCTTATGTGCAACTTCAATACAACCAATTCATGTTCAGTATTATATTCCAAGTCACGTTCACTCTTGTCCATATTTGTTTACTTTGCCTCCATATTAGTTTTCTGTCTGTGTGGAAGAACAAATGTGACACAATGATGTAAAACAATGTCCATTTTTCTAGTGTTCATATATGTCATCATATCACTCTAGTTGACAATTGTACTGTATTAGAAGGCACAGTATTTCCTATTGAAGTGCAGGGGAGCAGAGGTTTAAAATAGTGTGAAATGGAAATATTCCAAGTGCCTCAAATTTGGGACTGCATTTAAAGTCAACCCAGTCCACTTAGCTCATCTGGATTCACATCCTCTTTCTTTCCTCTCCAGGTGATTTCAGCTGATCTTTGCTCATCCAAACACTGGGAGCTGACAGAGGAGGGCACGGAGATCGCAGAGCAGGGCAGCCATGAAGCCCGGGTGTTCAGCTCCATCCCACTGGAGGGGCTGGTCCAGAGTGAGCTCATGGTGAGTGATACAGGTGGATAGGAGGAACCACATCCATCCATCCATCCATCCATCCATCCACTACTACTTTCAGCTACTCCCTCCCTTTAGGTTTTGCAACAGCAAATCATCTGCTGCCATCTGCCCCTCTCCCTTGTATCTTCTTCTTTCACACCAACTACATGTATGTCCTTCTTCATCATATCCATAAATCTCCTCTTTGCCTCCTGCCTGGTATCGCCATCTTCATCATCCTTCTACCAATGCATCTATGTATCAATCTATTGATTGTTTTCTTTCAATGAAATTAAACAATTAAATAAGTAAAAAAAAGTTTTACAGAAAGTGAAAAAGACACGTCTGAAAATGACAAACAACTCGTCCTTTATTCCAGATTCAGTTGAAACGGGAACCATAAAAAATATAAAGGAAAAAAAAACTATGTAAAAATAACAGCAGTAACAAAGTATATATAAAAAAGTGTATATACACAACAACAAACAAGTCAAATGACATCTGTAAACAATATGTGCACTGCTGTTTTCAACACATTTGTATCCAATTTACTAACAACATAAGATGTAACTTACAGGATTGTAATTGAATAATTTTTTGAATTGATTCAAGTTGATTAATCCATTAATCGTATTGGCTCTAATCCGAACCATCTCAATCTGGCATCAGTTTGTTCCCAAAACATCCACCCTGAGCTGTCCCTCAGATTTGCTCATTCCTTATCCTGTCCATCCTCGTCACTCCCAAAGTAAATATCAACATCTTCATCTCTGCCTCCTGTCTTTTCATCAGTGCAGCCGTCTCTAGACCCTACAACATCACTGGTCTCACTACCATCCTGTTCACTTTTCCTTTAACTTTTGCATATCCTCTTTTATCACACATCACTCCGAACACTTTTCTCCACCCGTTACACTCTCCTTTTCACATCCAATCCAACCTCCCTATTGCTTTGAGCAGTTCACCCTAAATACTTGAAATCCTTCACCTTCTTCCTGTGGACCCCTTTCACCTTACCACCTTTCATTCACACTCATTCTGTTTTGCCGCAGCTGACTTTCATTCCTCTTCTTTCCAGTGCATACCTCCACCTCTCCAGGTTTTCCTCCACCTGCTCCCTGATCTTGCTACAAATCACAATGTTGTTGTGGACGTTGTTTAAGAGATTTATGGAAAAAAGCAAACAACAATATTGCTGTGTCATGATTTTGTAGCAGTTTTTTTTGTGCGTGTACATTGTTGCCATGAAGGTAACCAGAGGGTGCAAAATGCATCATGGGAGTATAAAACACATTTAAGTAAAAGAGACTGGATTTCAATAATAGAACTAAAAAGAAAAGTTCCTGCCAAATTTGATGCCAAAAGCTGCAATACAGCCAAAATGATCACCAAATGGGAAAAAAAGAGAAAAATGTACAAAAATGCCAGAGGAGGACCTAAGGGTTAAATCCATAGAATAGACATTGAGGACGTAGCTTAAATGCTGCTCAGATGCTGCAACTGAATGTCTGTTGATCCAAGTGCCTGTGTGTTTGTCAAGAAACTGTCCTTTGGGAAGATCGGCTTCAGTAAGGCCATGTCCAACAAGTGGATCCGTGTGGACAAGACACATGAAGGTGGCCCCAGGATATTCAGAACGGTGCGTGCCCACATATGTCCTCTTGTTACAGTGGCACTTTATGATTAGGGCCCTGATTAGGTTTGGTGTTTCCGTTGGTCCACAGGTGGACAGTATAGTGGACCAGGTTCAAGAGAAGCTGCTTCTGCTACAGAAAGGCAGTGGCTCTGAACTGGAGGAGAAAGAGAAGAATGAGCTGAAGAAAAGGAAGCTGCTCTCTGAAGTGTGAGTGTACAAAGAAATAACCCTAATGAAGATTACTATGAGTTAACCTTTTAGCCCTTGAATAATGCTAGGATTCTGCATCTCACAGTAGCTTTTAAGTGTCATAAAAGCTGTTGTTAGTATGTGCTTTTTTCATTTTCTTCAGTTGTTTGGCTTTACTGTGTGTTTTAGGGTCAAAACAGGGTTGAATAACAGAAAAAGACAAAGAGAGGAATTGAAGTTTTACAGGTTTTTACTAAATAAACTCAAAATGTGCATTAATAAGAGATTTAGGATGTTTAACATGAACTGTGAAGTGTAACACACTGAACATCAACAAGTATTTTAATTTTAGCCCAGTAGTTTTTGTTTTTGGGATCTCTTTTTAGCTGCTTTTTAGCACTTAGTTGAACTCCTAAATCATCCATACAGAACGTGCACCACAAATGCATTAGGGGTTAAAGCATTAAAGTCTGATTGATCCTTCTCTGTACATATGTACCTTTGTGTACCAGTAGGTGGCAGTAGAAGGTTTATTGTGGCTGTCAGACAAGTTTGAGCATCTGCTTTGACTTTGCTGCATTGACGGGACGATATAGACTGAGTTACAGGCTTTTTTTAAGAAACTGATTAGCCAAATGACAACTATATTCAATTAATCAATTCATCCTCAATTATTTTCTGTTTTATTATGTGCTAACTTGATTATATGGCTTTTAAGATGAACTGATAATGAAACAAGCCAATGCAGCCTTTATTTACCTTAAAAAAAAAAACCCCACAAAAACAAAAATAATAATAATAATAACAACTTTATTTATATACACTACTGGTCAAAAGTTTTAGAATATTCAAATTTTTCCAGTTTTGTATTGAAATTCTAGCAGTTCAAGTCCAATGAACAGCTTGAAATGGTACAAAGGCAAGCGGTGAACTGCCAGAGGTTAAAAAAAAAAAAAAAAAAAAGGTAAGGTTAAACAAAACTGAAAAATAATGTACATTTCAGAATTATACAAAAAGTTGAACAAGAAATGGATTAACAACTTAAAGCAGTTCTGCAGCAATGGAGGTTGATCAAGCCTCGAAAGTTGGTGCTACCAATTCCTACAGGTGTCCCAACGTTTCTTAATTACCTGCAACCCCCTCTGTCTGCATAAAAGTGGTGTTGGAACACACTTTGGTACCATACCGTTGTGAGCATTATTTGAACATCAGTGGACTGCAGAAAGTAGTGTGTTACTATAAAAATGATGAGGAAAAGGCAATTAACGATAGAAGAGAGACAAACCATCATAACACTTAAAAATGTAGGTCTTTCCTACAGAGAAATTGCCAACAAAGCCAAGGTGTCAGTAAGTCCAGTTTCCTTCACCATAAAAAGGCACTCAAAAACTGGGGGAAATGCTGACAGGAAGAGGTCTGGCAGACCCGAAGCCACAACAGAATCAGAAGACAAGTTTCTGAGAGTCAACAGCTTGCGTGATAGGCGACTCACAGGACAACAGCTTCAAGCACAGCTCAATAGTGGTCGTAGTAAGCAAGTCTCAGTTTCAACTGTGAAGAGAAGACTTCTAGTTGCAGGTTTGATCAGTTCATAACACCTTCTTCCAGTCTTCAGTAGTCCACTGGCGGTGTTTCATGGCCCAGGCAAGCCTCTTTTCACAATTGAAACTGAGACTTGCTTACTACGACCAAGCTGTGCTTGAAGCTGTTGTCCTGTGAATCACCTATCACGCAAGCTGTTGACTCTTAGAAACTTGTCTTCTGATTCTGTTGTGGCTTTGGGTCTGTCAGACCTCTTCCTGTCAGCCACCCAGTTTCTGAGTGCCTTTTGCTGGTGAAGGAAACTGTACTTACTGATACCTTGACTTTCCTGGCAATTTCTCTGTAGGAAAGACCTACATTTTTAAGTGTTATGATGGTCTGTCTGTCTCTCTTCTATCATTAATTGCCTTTTCCTCGCCGTTTTTATAGTAACACACTACTTTCTGCAGTACAATACTGTTTGAATAATGCTCACAACGGTATGGTACCAAAGTGTGTTCCAACACTACTTTTATGCAGACAGAGGGGGTTGTAAGTTATTCAGAAATGTTGGAACACCTGTAGGAATTGGTAGCACCAACTTTCGAGGCTTGATCAACCTCCATTGCTGCAGAACTGCTTTAAGTTGTTAACCCATTTCTTGTTCGCCTTTTTGTATAATTCTGAAATGTACATTATTTTTCAGTTTTGTTTAACCTTACTTTTTTTTTTCTTTTTTTTTTTTTTTTTTTTTACCTCTGGCAGTTCACCGCTTACCTTTGTACCATTTCAAGCTGTTCATTGGACTTGAACTGCTTGAATTTCAATACAAAACTGGAAAAATTGGGGTGTTCGAAAACTTTTGACCGGTAGGGTAGCACCTTTAAAAACTGAGTTTACAAAGTGCTTTGACAGACAAAGCAAAAGTGCCTAGCAGCAGAATAAAAACATAGCACACAACACAACACAATAAACAAGATGAGTACAACAAACATGAAAACATGACAAACTTTGAATGTATCATAGTGGAGAAGGCAGAAATAACATAACATGATGCTGTCAAATGCAAAATGAAGGAGTGGAATAAAACAACATCATGTATGTCAATATAAATGAATAACCAAGACAGGATGAAATTAAATATTCATATTAAAAACATTAAAAAGAGACAACATCACATGAAGGCAAGTCTATAAAAATGCTTTTTAAGAAGTGACTTAAAAGATGACACTGATTCTGCAAACTTTATCTCCTCGGGCAGACCATTCCAAAGTCGAGGGACCTTGATTAAAAAGGCATGGTCGCCTTTCAATTTAAACCTCGACTTTGGAACAACCAGGAGCCCTCCGCCTGAGAATCTAAGGCTGCATGCTGGCTCATAATTGACTAGCATGCCCATTATGTAGCTGGGGGCCAGGCCCATTTGGGCTTTAAAAGTGATCAATAAAATCTTAAAATCAATTCTAAAACGCACAGGAAGTCAAAAAGTTTGACTTAAGTGTATAGTAAAGGTAATCTGTTGCTTAAAGGTAGAGAAGTGAAGTAACTAAGTACAAATACTTCTTTACTGTACTAAAGTAGAGTTTTCAAGTACCATACTTTACTTGAGAATTTATTTTTTGTCCACTTTGTACAATTACTCCCTACTTTTTAACACAAATATCTATACTTTCTTCTATTGACACTGTCAAAAAAGGTTTACTTTAGTTGTAATTTCTTGTATTTTGCATGATCACACTTATTTTAACCTAAATATATGTAGAAATAACTCGAAAAATGTGATTCTTTGATGTTTCACCAAATATTAACAACTTCAACAAGGCAAAAAAGTATGAAGCATTTATACTTGAAACGGAGTCAAGAAGAATTCGGTAAATATGATTTAATGCTTTCTGTTATGGATGTAGACAGTATCAGTCCTTGTCAGTGGCTGATGTTTCCTAATAGGGTCAGGTCTTCTCTGAGGAAGAGGATGCTGGGTAATATCTGCTGTAGTCTGACTGCCAGTTTATGGGAGATTACTTTGTATGTAAGAGGATTTTGGAAGAATGTGCTGCTTGGGTTCAATCCAGAATATATTTTGATACGCCAAAATCTAAAATGCACTTTTAAATGTAATTTTGTTTCTATGGTAAATGCTCAGATTAGTTTGTAATAGTCTGACCTTGATTGAATGCAGAGGAGTTAATGGTGACAAATGCATTTTGAATGTTTTATAAAAAACATCTAAAACTAAAGTCATATGTTTTATATATCAAATGCTAAACTAATGCAAATAATGATGATCATATCTCACCAGTCGAAAGGCCATGAGCTGCTGTGAAGGCACTGTGTCTGTCGTTGTCTTCATCATTTTCGTCGCCTTCTTTAACAATTTCTTCAAACATCTTCTCCAACAAAACTACTGGTCAGATTCATTTCAAATTTTATATGTAGCTTCCTTGGGACAATGTCTACAAAGTTTTTTCACAGTTTTGAATAATATTGATTTTTGAATTTTTCATAAATTTTTTAAGGATTAAGTGTGCCTTTACTTATAATGGTCCATATTTTGATGGCCTATAACATGGAAATGGTTAGAGATATTAATATAGTTACTATTGAGCACTGATGGGAAGTCCTATATGGACTTTCATTTGGGACCTTGAGTGACTTTGAATGGTCAAACTCAAGGTCACCAATGTCTGGATTTCAACGATCTTCTTCTTGGAAAGTACTGGTTGGATTAATTTCAAATTTAATATGTAACTTCCTTGGGACAATGGGCCTAATGCACTAATATGTGCATGGAAGTGTTCTTACTTTGCTTTCAAAATAAGTGCATACACAAAATCACTGTGGGATTCATGATACTTGCGCACCAGCCAGTTTTGTTCTCACCACCATGTATATCTGGGTGAATCAGAATCATTCTACATTGACAGGTGCGTGCTCGCAATTTGTGATAAGCATACTGCAACGCCCCCATTTCTCCATATAAGGAGGCTGCTTGCCTGGAATTGCTTTGTAAATGAAGGAAGCGGTTATGCAACATGAAAAGTAGTCAATTTCACAGTTTGTTAGAAGTGATGGCACCAAAAGGCAAAAAACAAAAGAACTTTACAGCCACAGAAATCGAAACAAGAGTGTCCGAGGTGGAAGCCAGAAAAGGAATACTTTTCACGAGTGTCTCCTGGATATAATGTACTGTCATATATTTTAAAAAGTGTGGTTTGCTAAATATTTGCACTTTCCTTGAGGAACAGCATTTTTTGGTATTTTTTCCAAACCTTGAATAACTGCTATACATTTTTCCTCACCCTGGTACTTTGTCAATGATGATAAATTCATGCTTTTATTAAATATTTGGTTATTATTCCTTAATGGCATGTTAAAGTACTTGCTTAGACCTACAATTTGAGCTATTATGGTTGCTGCTAAATTAATTATTAAAAACAGAAAGGGAAGGATTAGTATTGTTGCACAGTGCTTTCTCACTTTTTGCCAGACCCTAATACATTTGGCCAATATATTAGTAAATTAATGATTTTTAAAAATGTTAATTCAATTTCTTTTTAATAAATGCATTTTTATATGCTCTGCATGTACTGAAAAGGTATGTGGTTGCATTTTCTAAGTCAGTTCAGCCTTCCTCATTAGTGCGTACGCGTAGTCTGAGGTAGTTCTAAATTTGTTCACAGAGTAAGAGCAAATTCGGGTAAGAAAATATTGATGAATCCTGGATTTGTACATCAAATGATCGTACACAGAGTTTACGCACAGATTTGTGTGTATGCACTATTTGTGAATGAGGCCCAATGTCTACAAAGTTTGTTCATAGTTTTGAGAAATTCTGATTTTTGCCTTTTTGACAAATTTTTAAAATATTAAACATTTGCCTTTACTTATATAATGGGCCATATTTTCATGGCTTATAACATGGAAATGGTTAGAGATATCAATATAGTTACTATTAAGCACTGATAGGAAGTCATATTACACTGAAACAACGAAAAATCTGGAGTCGTCGTCATTTATTTATTTATTTATTCATTTAAATCTTTCTATTAAAGTTTTTCTTTTACAAGACATAGACAAATCAGTAACACAACAAACATCAACAGGACAACATCACATCACTATCCAAATCAGATCAAGCTCAGTAGTCATACATCTGCAGCATCAAAGAAGTCCATGAATGGTTGCCATGTTTGATAAAGTGTTTCCAATTTCCCCCTCAGTAAAAATCTTATTTTTTGTAGCTGTAAATATTTCATTATACCTTGTAATTAAGTCATATAAGCTGGGGGGGGGGGGGGGGGGGGCTTTACCACTGAAGACGTACCTTATTGTGGTGGACCGGGGGAGATCACTGAAATTTGCCATTGACATAATATTCAGCTTGATATTGATACTTATATAGACTAACACCCCCATTTTGGTCTCAGCACCCCCTTCTCAGGTTTCTTCTTCCAACTGTCCCCCGATTGTGTCCCAACGCCGTCTGGGGGGCAGCACTGCCCCAGCTGAGAAACATTGTTCTAGAACTTCACCTGTACAAGGAACAAGTATCATACAACACCAGCTAAGATCGAACATCAAGGCTAATTGTTATGCCAGTTGCTATTCAGATGAAACCAATTAGACATGGGTCAATGAACTACATACATCTCACAAAAACTAGACACAACCGACAATATTCTGTGGCTAGTAATAAAAACATACTCCTGAGGCAGACAAAAGGTGATCTAGTAAACTGCACAAACTTACACACATGTGACACAAACAACCATGATTACTAGTGATTGTGCTAACATCTCTGCTAGCCAACAAGCATCCAGGCATTGTTAATAAAATAAGTTCATAAACAAGTAAACACTGTTACAAACAGTAGTATCATCCAAGAGCACAAATCCACCAAAATACATAGAGAATAGAGAATTTATCTCTGTCGACTCTGCCATTGTAAATGCCTGTGAAATGAAGGCATGGTTGCCTAGCCAGCGGTACCTGGCTGGGGGTGTGTTTGTGTGGTAGAGCCGTAAACTGCGAAGGTCCTCGCGGGAGACAAGATCTTGGACCACCGAGACAAGATCTAGGCAACAGGGTTGGAGAAATTACAAGTGGCATATTTGACCCTAGAGGCACTAGTGGGAAGGCGGAGGGCTTCCATTCTCCCCCTAACAAGCCATTTAACCGTCACAATTACTTTGAAACTGTTTAAGGTAAAAATGTTGCCTAGTTCCATTTTAAAATGTGTTTCTGAAAGTTCAACAGTGGCCGGCTTCACTCTGAGTATAGCAATGATTGGATCTGGTTTAAGCAGTTTTTTGATCATTTTGGACATTGTTTGAAATGGATTATTCCAATAAGCTTTGATACTGGGACGATTCCAAAACATGTGGGCTAGTGAAGCTGGCTGCTGTTTGCATCTGTCACATATGGGGTCTACTGAGGGGAACATTTTTGACAGTTTCATATCGTATGCACACAGACAAGGAGTGTACATTCACTTGGGCCTTTGTCCGTTGATCTTCTGTAATTCTTACATCTAAATCCTATTGCCAAGCATCTTTTAAGTGAGCTATTGTAGTGATACAGTCCAGTTGTGATAGAATATTGTGAATCAGTCTCGTTTTTAAATGGATCGGACAAAACAGTGTGTGCATTGTGGAGTTATAGGAGGGTGATGAGGAAAGGACGGAAACAGGCTCTTTACAAAAACTTCTGATCTGTAAGTTTTTGAAGAAGACTTTCCCATCTAAACCAAATTTGTCCAGTAATTGCTGGAATGTGGGGAAAACATTATCCATGAATAAATCTTTTATCGAGTATATTCCTTTACGGTTCCATTGATGGAATGACATATTTGAGACTGATGGACTAAATCCTTGATTATTTATTAATGGAGCAAGCAGGGAAGCCTCCTTCCATCCATAAATGCAAGAAATATTACCAAAGAAGAGCAGAGTAAATCAGAGCCTCTAATGAAGTGGATAGCAGCATTCATCCTTGTCCAATCACCCCCCGAGTGGACAACCAAAATGACATAGAACGGATATTACAAGACCAATTATAAAGAGGGGTAGGACAAGGCAGTCCCATACCACTGCGACACTTTGGTCTTTGCAGGAAAACCTTTTTGATTATTGGTGTTTTTTTATTCCATATTAAATGTGAAATTAGAGAGTCTAATTTATTTAAAAAAATAACTTTTTAAAAAATTCAGATAGGGTTACATTGAAATGGGAATAAGAATTATGGCAGAATATTCATTCTAAAAATATTAATTTGTCCTGCTAGCAAAATCGGCAAATGGCTCAATTTGTCTCTATTATTTTTAAGAGAATAACATATATGTGTGTGTATATATATATATATATATATATATATATATATATATATATATATATATATATATATATATATATATATATATCTACACACACACAGTATATATATATATATATATATATATATATATATATATATATATATATATATATATATATATATATATATATACATACAGTATATATATTCCAAGATATTTAAACTGAGTTGAAATTCTGAACTGAAAGATGTTAAAACTATTGGGCTTTGGAGTTGATTGGGAACAATATACTTTAGGATCAATTGAGTTTGTATCCTGATATCACACCAAATTCTGTCAAGATTTCTACAATGTCCAGAATTGATTTCATGGGGTTTAAGATATACAATAGAAGATCATCTATGTATAATGAGATTTTATGATCTGTTTTTTCCCTTTTATTTCCAATATATTCCTTTGTTGCATGTAACAAAAGAGCAAGAGGCTCAATGGGCAGTGCCAACAGCAACGTTGACGGGGCAGTCCTGTCTTGTGGAACAGTTGAGAGTAAAATAAATGGAATGTATATTGTTCGTTTGTACTGAGGCTTGAGGTTGGGCATATAGTAATTTAAATAAGGAAGAACATTTTGAGCCGAATCCACACTTTGACAGGGTCAAAGAAAGGTAATCCCATTTGACCCTGTCAAAGGCCTTCTCAGCATCCAAAGAGAGTAAAATTTCGGGGTATTGATTCTCTTTGATTTGAGTATGGATAATGTATAATAATTTTCTGATATTAAAAAACAACTGTCTGTCTTTTATAAAACTGGTTTGGTCCTGGGAGATTGTAGTTGGCAGTATAGTTTCTAGTTGTGTTGCTAAAAATTTTGCAAGGATTTTATTATCTACATTTATTAAACTTGTTGGGCAGTATGGTGCGGGGTCTAAGGGGTCTTACTCTTTTTTATGGATGAGAGAAATGCTTACTTGGTATTAGGGGTGAAACGATTCCTTGAGTAATTCAAGTACCTTGATTACAAAAAATGATCGAGGAATTTTGTCTGCCTCGAGGAATCGCTTATTTAATTGTAAAGGTCAAAGCACGGCATTTTGCACGGACTACTTAATGTGACACAACGCGCTTACGTTACTCATGCAAAGGAAGATGACAGAGGATGTGGAAGTGTTCGGATGAAGCAGCGGGAAGATGGAAGAGGCGAGTGAATACAATGATGATGAAAGACAAAAAAAAACACAATAAAAAAGACAGAAAATATTGAAAGTGTGGAAGCATTTCAGACTGAACAGTAAGGTAAACACCATGACATGTATCTGTTGTAACACAGCCCTTCCATACCACAACAGCACATCTCAGATATAGCATCTTCTCATAAGACACCCAGAATGGAGTGGAGGACCCGAGATAAAATAAAATTAACGTAGGGCAAATCCATGAGATTAACGTTAATGTACCTTACTAACATAACATTAGCCCTGCAGAGGGCTAGGTTTTTGTTAATTATGGCTACTATCAAATGTGTGGCAAGTTTATTACGATTGTGACAAGCATAGATTTAGGCAGTGAGCTGTGCATCCGTGATTTGCATGGATAATTTTCCAAAAGCATGGCCAAAATGGTGTATGGCTTGGTGAAAGTTTTCTTTTACCTTGTCATGGCTGAATTTTTGCAAAATCCAACTAGTTTTTGCTAAAATGAAGCGAATCATCAATTAACTGGGTGTGTGTGTGTGTGGGGGGGTTATAGGTTATGAGACAGACAGATAAGGTGGGGTGGCCATTGCCTTGATTCTCCCGAATGTAGCAGAAATGTGTAAAACTGTTCATGCATGGACTCGTTCCAAGTTCCTGTTCAAAAGTTCCTGCTTCTTGTATGCCACAACGCATTCCTTTTATGTCTAAATTGTAAATTCTGAAACTTACAGCTACCAAAGTTAAGTTGCACATCAAAAAGTCAATGTTTATGCCTTTTTTAAAAATTTATTAATGAGTTATATTTTTGATACTTACAAGAAATACTAAGTTGAAAGTAATTAAATTTTATTTATTTTTATTTGTGTTTGCAATTGCCTCTGGAAGTGTTTCCAGTCAAGAAAATACATTTTGTAGCGTATGCACACTATGAATGTAACAAACAAAACTGTTAATTATCAAAAAAAAAAAGGAAACCAATTGGTCCTTCATTATTAAGTAAAATACCTTATATCCTCTTATGTATTTATAATTGCTCTTTAACCAAGCAAAAATAAGTTTTATCCGATTACTCGATAAATCGAAGGAATTTTCAGTAGAATACTCGAATACTAAAATATTCGATAGCTGCAGCCCTACTTGGTATAGAGTTGGAGGTTATTTACAGTTTTTAATACCTTTTCTTCCTTCTTAAGATAAATTATCTTATAGATTTATTAATCCAGAGAGCAGAAAATAGGCCTGTTTTTGGAGCCTATGAATAGTTTACTTTTTAGAGATATGTGGTTCTGGCAGGGCAGTGAAACTACATGCGTATGATGATTTTATGAAATATGATGCATTTCTGTAGGTTTAAACAACAGTATGTACTTCATATGAGCTCAACCTTAAACATATACAGCAGGAAAAAATAAGAGATGACTATTTATCCCATCATGGGGAAATTGCATTGTTTACAACAGCAAAAATACAGAAAAGAAATTGCAGAGGACAGGCAGTACATTTAAGATTAAAAAAATATAAAATGAATCCAAAACACTTTATATATTATTTAAATTATATCTACATATTAAAGTAAAATTGTGTGATTATACCTTCTCTGTTCAGGACAGTGAAGTCTTACTGGATCACAAAGGGCAGCTCCTTCAGCACCACCATCACCAAGCAAGAAACGGAGCTCACCCCTGAGATGATGGCCAAGTGAGTCTACATCCCACTGTGTTTTCAGTGTTTGTCCAGTCTGCCCTCCTCTGTTCATCAGTAACAGAGGGGAAGGTCTCAGACAGAGGACACAGACTAACCTCTGCCCAAGAATGGGGACAAGTCCAAAGATGAGGGCTTTGTCCTAAAGGCAGGGCAGCACAAATAACAATAACAATAACCAAACAAAAAACCCCAAAAAACAGCCCCAAATCATTAAATGTGCATTACAGAACCCTTTGGGAACCCTCTAATCTGCACTGTTCCTGAGAGATATGAAATAAAAATGGGATAAATAATAAACAAGCTTAGAATACGGCTTACATGGTTTACATGCTGTGGATGAGGTTTTAAAATGTCAGCAGAATGGGGGAAATATCTCCCATCTGAGGTTAGCATGAAATCATATCCTAGAAGGGATTTAACTAAAAGCAGCGTCCAGATGTTCCTCTGTCCGAAATTTAAAGAAATGGAGCTTTAATGTCTCGACTGATTTCACCAGGACAGTGGTACAATTCTTCTTTTTCCTTAACTTTATGTTGCAGTGGCAGCTGGAAGGAGAAGAAGTTTAAACCGTATAACTTTGAAGCCATGGGCGTAGCTCCCGACTCAGGGCACCTGCACCCGCTGATGAAGGTGCGGACACAGTTCAGGCAGATCTTTCTGGAGATGGGGTGAGTAGAAGACTCCAGATGACCTCCTCGGATCCATACAGCCATAATAAACACCCCAAATGAACTGTCTGCCTTCTGCAGCTTCACTGAGATGCCGACCAACAACTTCATTGAGAGTTCCTTCTGGAACTTTGACTCCCTGTTCCAGCCTCAGCAGCACCCGGCCCGAGACCAGCATGACACCTTCTTCTTGTCTGGTGAGACCTTAAGCACTTTTCAGCAGTGTTGCCAACTCATTTTCAGTGGATGTTGTTTCAGACAACTTTGTTGCTGAAAGTTGCTAAAGGACATCGTGATGCCAGTGCGTGATGTCATTGCATAATTATGTAAAACTTTACGTAGATTACACAATACATCCATCTCAGCAAGAAAATTATTTGAAATTTGTCCATTAAGATTAGTTTGTTCATAGTTAAAAGTTGCTAAAGGACATCGTGATGCCAGTGCGTGATGTCATTGCATAATTATGTAAAACTTTACGTAGATTACACAATACATC